>NC_053154.1:1714201-1758287 GCF_016835505.1 Polypterus senegalus | reverse complement strand
ATGAGTTACCTAAAAGTTTTGGGGTTACTTTTGCAGCATGATGTAATTTTATCCACTAGAAGGCAGCAGAATATTATCCTGAGAGTCATTCAGTCTTTACACTGTAATGGCTGTTCATTACTGTCACCCCAATTCTGAGTCAGGAATAACCGTAATTACAATAGAATTCTGAGCCCGAGGAATGGTAGGGGTTAATGCCAAAGAGGCTCAAGGACTTTTATATAGCCATTCATGTTTCCATTATTTCACAATCAGATTATTGTATTGCACTAAAGTTGGATGTTAATCAGTCTGCTTTATCTTGGTTACAGTTATTCCAGAGTGCAGATGATGGGATGTCACTGGTACTGTGATGAGGGTCAGTATACTGGCAGGTTTGACCGCTCTCCATTGGCTTCTGGTGAGGTAGAGGATACAGTTTACGACAGTGGTTCTCAACCTATAGCAGGCTCTGGGGGTGCAAAGTATCAAAAAGGGGGGCGCGAAGATGTGAAAAAAAGAAAGCAAGTATCGAAAATATGAACAATACATCTATTGAAACCAAAACAAATTAACTTAAACTACATTCTTATACTAGAAAAATAAATATAGAGTTAGATAAATGTTGCTAAAAGTTAAGTAGGTATAATAAAATATGCATGATATATCATTAATTAAAAAAGAACAAATTGGTATTAGTGGGCTCCTTTCAAAAAAACGTTAGGGAGGGCGCAATTAAAACTGTTATGAAAACTCGGGTCGCAAATACTTAAAGGCTGAGAAATGCTGGTTTAAAATGTTGCTGCCCACTTTGGCTCTCCGTTACCTCACTGAATTTCTCTGTCCAGTGTCTGTTTGTGTGTCTTTATGATCATCAGGACAGTAACTTTATAATATTTCACATTCTCACTGTAAATCAAAGGCAGATTTCAGTAGCAGCCCCTCAGCTTTAGAACAGACTACCACTGTTTATTAGGAGACCACCTTCTGGCTGTGCCTCTAAGGATCAGCTCAGGGAGTTTTGTGAGCTTTTGTTCTCTTCTCATTCTGTGTGATTCTGTTTGGATGTGCTTTCATTGCTTTATTTTTTATTGTTTGTTTATTTTGTGATTTTTAGCTTTATTGTGTGTTTTATGGTATTTAATTAAACTTTGTTTAACTTTGGAAATTGTATTGTGCTATAAAATGACCCTGACAATGCTGACTGACACTTTATGGTCTCCTTGCTTTACATGGTCGGCTCTGAGTGACCTTGTCTGCTTGCCGCTCAGGTGGCGATCTCCCGCTCAATGAAGTGACGAGTACTTGAGTTCTGTGGTCACACGCCATCCAGCGTCACAGATCTGTTCATCTCAGTCAAACTGTAACAAACCGCGCGGTTTAACTCTTTTAGGGTGGATGTCGACTTTTGTCGACAGGAGGGGTTGAGGGCGGATGTCGACTAAAGTCGACATCCACGGATAGAGGGTGATAATCAGCTGTTAATGGCGACAAATCTCACTGTCACGTCACAGGCATTCCCTCTGTGCTTGGAGGAATGCTAGACTCGTTGACTCTGCAACTAATCCTAGCATGTGCGTGAGCTGTGAAATGTAAACAATGGCAAGATGGCATTGACATGTGACAAGGGAGCGAAGCGAGTGCAGAAAAGAAAACACCCGGCAGACAATGTTTTGCGCATTATCACTAAGTCGGACTCTGATTTATCAGAATCAGATTTTATTGACGGTGATCAGGAGATCGAGCAAGAGAGTGAGAAGCCGGCATCAGCTGATCAAACACCAACCGATGCCGCGCCAGCAGATCTGCTGCCAGCTGAGCGCTTTGCGCAGCCGATGCATCTACGGCAAGGTTCGCATGGGATAAATACACAGACATTGATCCGTTGAGATCCGATCTGGCTGCTGGACTTCACAAGTCGGCATGGCTTGCTGTTGGACACGACAGATCACCAGCTGCTGTACTTCAGGCTGCTCTCTCCTGATGCTGCTTTTCAGCTACCGTCAGACGAGACAAACAGGTAGGCAGAGACATTTTTTGAATCGCGGGCTGCGTTTGCATCGCATTCTCGTTTTTCAAAGTGTAAACCCACAACAAAAGACGAGATGAAGTGTGCTGTGGTATTACAAATAGAGATGGGACAGAACTGGTGATATAACTTCAGGGAGCATTGGTCCAAACGTGCTTTGTCCCCTGGTGGCTTTGGACAGGTTATGTAGCATGGTGATAGGTACGTGCTACTGCTGCAAAGTTTGATTCACTTCTGTAATAAACAGAAGCAAATCCCATGGGGTGAGCCAGGCTATAATGCCATGCATAAAGTTCATAAAGTTTCAGAAGATGAAAAGAGGTGACAATACGGTTTTCATGCGGGCAGAAAACTTGGTGGCAGTGGAATGGCACGATGGCAAAAGGGTGACTTGTCTCTCTACAGTACACACTAACAATATATGTGAGAAAGTGCAGCAACAGACAATTGAAAAGTAGGCACAAAAGCAACACGTATTGTAAGCAGTGCAATGTGGCAATGACTGAAATTGGCTGCTTTGGACCGAGATCAGACTTTGCAGGACTTTGCTGTGTAAAATGTATGTGATATGATTGTGAAATCATAGAGTATGCAGGCTCATACAACATGCAAGACAGTAATATTTGTCAAAAGTAAATTATTTTATTGATTTGATATGCTAAACAATTGCTTTGTGTTCTTTTTTAAAAAATGTTAGTTTTTGGAAAAATATTCAGCCCTGGGAGATAAGAAACTAAAAAAAAAAATTAGCCCTAAAAGAGTTAAAGTCACTCCGAGTCTGTGCTGTGCTGCTGCTCACTTAATGCAGAATTTGGCCAGCATCAATCTGACACTTGACCAAACAAACAGACAAAAACAAATAACACAGAAGAAATATAAAATGAACCAATACTACAGGGTGGGCCATTTTATAGGGATACACCTTAATAAAATGGGAATGGTTGGTGATATTAACTTCCTGTTTGTGGCACATTAGTGAGGGGGGAAACTTTTCAAGATGGGTGGTGACCATGGTGGCCATTTTGAAGTCGGCCATTTTGGATCCAACTTTTGTTTTTTCAATAGGAAGAGGGTCATGTGACACATCAAACCTATTGGGAATTTCACAAGAAAAACAATGGTGTAACTTTATTTCTTTCATGAGTTATTTACAAGTTTCTGACCACTTATAAAATGTGTTCAATGTGCTGCCCATTGTGTTGGATTGTCAATGCAACCCTCTTCTCCCACTCTTCACACACTGATAGCAACACCGCAGGAGAAATGCTACCACAGGCTTCCAGTATCCGTAGTTTCAGTTGCTGCACATCTTGTATCTTCACAGCATAGACAATTGCCTTCAGATGACCCCAAAGATAAAAGTCTAAGGGGGTCAGATCGGGAGACCTTGGGGGCCATTCAACTGGCCCACGACGACCAATCCACTTTCCAGGAAACTGTTCATCTAGGAATGCTCGGACCTGACACCCATAATGTGGTGGTGCACCATCTTGCTGGAAAAACTCAGGGAACGTGCCAGCTTCAGTGCATAAAGAGGGAAACGCATCATCATGTAGCAATTTCGCATATCCAGTGGCCTTGAGGTTTCCATTGATGAAGAATGGCCCCACTATCTTTGTACCCCATATACCACACCATACCATCAATTTTTTTGTTCCAACAGTCTTGGAGGGATCTTATCCAATGTGGGTTAGTGTCAGACCAATAGCGGTGGTTTTGTTTGTTAACTTCACCATTCACATAAAAGTTTGCCTCATCACTGAACAAAATCTTCTGCGTAAACTGAGGGTCCTGTTCCAGTTTTTGTTTTGCCCATTCTGCAAATCCAGTGCGCCGATCTGGGTCATCCTCGTTGAGATGCTGCAGTAGCTGGAGTTTGTAAGGGTGCCATTTGTGAGTAGCTAATATCCGCCGAAGGGATGTTCAACTAATGCCACTCTCCAGTGACATGCGGCGAGTGCTACGCTGTGGGATCTTGCTGAATGAAGCGAGGACAGCCACTGATGTTTCTTCATTGACAGTTTTCATGCGTCCACATTTTGGGAAATCCAAAACTGAACCAGTTTCACGAAACTTAGCAAGCAGTTTGCTAACTGTAGCATGGGAGATGGGTGGTCTTGTAGGGTGTCTTGCATTGAAATCTGCTGCAATGACCCGGTTACTGCGTTCACCAGACATCAACACAATTTCTATCCGCTCCTCACGTGTTAACCTCTGCGACATGTCAATGGCTGTAAACAAAGAGAAACTTGTAAATAACTCATGAAAGAATAAAGTTACGTTAAAACCAAGCACACCATTGTTTTTCTTGTGAAATTCCCAATAAGTTTGTTGTGTCACATGACCCTCTTCCTATTGAAAAAATAAAAGTTGGATCCAAAATGGCCGACTTCAAAATGGCCACCATGGTCATCACCCATCTTGAAAAGTTTTCCCCCCTCACATATACTAATGTGCCACAAACAGGAAGTTAATATCACCAACCATTCCCATTTTATTAAGGTGTATCCATATAAATGGTTCACCCTGTATATTTAGATAAATGAAACCATCTTAGATAAATAAACTCTTAATGGAAGTGCATGTTAGCTTCTTCTACTAAGAAGAATACACGACAGAGCAGAGTTGAGGAGACTCAGAGAAATAAGCCTGCTTAGTTGAAGCAGAGGTGACAGAATGGAGACCTCATCCTGGTCTTCAAAATTCTCACAGACATCAGTAATGCAGATGCAGCCAAATTCTTAGGACTAAATGGAGACTCGTGTATTTGTGGACAACCCGGGAAATTGTGCATTTAGGACTGAAGCAAGGAAGAACTTCTTTACATTAAGAGTTGTGGGATTCTGGAACAAACTGCTGAGCCATGGAGGTGAAGATGACACCTTGACAACTTTTAATTATCAAGCGGGGTCATTTTTGCTAAATCGCTTGTAATTCGACCTCTCCAAATTAGAATCATTGCTGTTATTGAACTATCTGGAGTATAAACACATGTCTGGTCTCTTTGTAAAGGTCACATTCTCTAGTTTCACCCTTAGTAGTCACAATCACTGTAGGTGTGACTGATCAAAAGTTATGCACATTAGAACTCACAAAAAAAACAAATTTTTTTGTTCTTTTTTACGAAAATAAAGGAAAATAAAGCTGCAGTAGGTAGGTGGGGACAGAAACACACGATGTACCAACAGAATAACTTGTTGACTACTCACATTTCAAATTTGAAAAGAATACCAGTAAAAATGACATTTTGACACCAGTTTTTATGTGGGCATGTCCAGGGGCTTTTTAGAGGGACCATTATCCACATTTTGTAACATATGGAAAAAGTGTAATAACTTTTGAATGCTTCAACCCACAGATATCAATGAGGGCTCTACTGAAAGCTTACACCTAAAGGAATCTATATCTACACACAGTGTCACTCTATTTGTTATGGAAATTCATGTTCCATAATAAAAACAATAAAAAATACACATTTCTATGTAAAAATAGTCAATACAAGTCTTATGGGCCAAAAATATATTTATATTTTTTATTTTTTACTTTTTTTCTTTATAAAATGCACACAAACTATATATATTTCTTTTACAAACTGTTACAACACAGCTCAGCGTTTTTCCATGTGCCACTTGATGGCAGCACTCACTAGCAAGCAGAAAGCACAAGGGCGTGGCACGTCGCTCTCTGCCATTAGACGTTTCCTGGGCCGGTTGAATACTTTCAACGCTGCATACGCATCTATTGTTTAATCGAAGCGTTTATTTACGTTTAAACTTCTACTTTTATTTATATTTAAACTGCGAAAAAACTTGGCGAAATCACAATAAACAACCACGCACCAACTCTGCAGACTGGCACAAATGCCACCTTCACGCAGCTCTGATCGCGTTGTTTACAAGTTAGTATGGCAAGTTACATATCAAAATGCTCGGCTGCTCATTGGCTGTAAGTTTTGAGTGTCAGTCACAGTGTCCAATCAAACTGGTAGATTCTACCAGAGTTTGAAGCAGACGTCATTGTCTAAGCTTTCTGTGACACTGGTTGGCTATACGAGGTGCCAGTCAACCCCAGACCCGTCGTAATTGGCCAACTTAGGTGTCTTTCGAAAGCTAACACTTCCGTGTTTCATGCGGTAGCATGGTTATCGCCGACAGAAACAAATTACGTCTAATATGAGCAATATAAGTGAAAAAAAATTACTTAGGTGGTCTCAAGTTATGAAACGTTTTCTGGAGTTTTTGTCCCTTTGAGAATATATTGTGTGTTTTGGACCTAATCGTTTTACTGGATTATATTCGCTGGAGCCTTACGGACACAATGGGATCAATACTGCTCGGAAATATTGATGTTTGACTTGCAGTGGGTCTTCAAAGGTAGGCACAGTCAACTCTTAAAAGTATGTACTTCTCTGTATAAAAGGCTTTAGTGTCAGTGCTGTGGTTGTTGTGTGTCAAAATGGTTTATATCATCGGAAAGACGAGACTTTGAAGTTTCATTTGATGGGTAGGGTGTCGAGATGCATGGCAGATGGGCATGCACACATTAGTGCAACGTTTTTAAAACGCTGTTATGTCCCAGGACCGGTACGTGTGTGCGGTAAGATCTGGATGAGATGTTTGGACAGCTGAGCTATTAGATAAACAAATGAGTGACAAAAGGACTGAATGGCCTCCTCTCGTTTCTTGAATTTCTTATGGATTGGCAGCTCTTCATATTCACATAAGGACTAGATGTGATTTTGGCAGCGCAAGGAAAACGATGTGCTGGTTTGAGGTCTGCTGCACACATATGTCTGTTCTGTTAGTAATAACTCACCAAAGATGATTGAGCAAACAGTATAGGATGGCAGACTCAGATTTCCTTGTGCCCCCTCATCTTGGACACTGGATGTGAGGTTCTTGTTGGATTTAGACCACTTTCTTCTCCATTATTTGTTTTATTCCGCATAAGACGGTAGTCATTTTCATTTTCCTTTTTTAAACTAGCATGATTTGCCTCATTTTTGCTACTTCAGTACTCCTCACACTCTCCAAACTCCAACACACACAGTACTTTGGCTCCTGCAGGTCCCCATTATGCAACCACTAGGACTGATTCTATTTGTAGTAGCAATCATATTTGCTGAAATTAATATTTTGCACACTCAGAAAACTAACACAAGGTTAATAGAACATTTCAGACCTTACAATGAATCTGCTGATATGCTTTGTTGTTTTCTTACAAATACTAATTTGTCTTCCTCAAAAGACATGTTGAAGATAAGAATTGTTCTAATAGGTTAGATGTGTCAGTCATAGCGGACCTGCCACTAGAAAGCCTGTGATTGGTTAGGGTCCATGCATACTTAATCTACGTATTCATTATTGTGATGGCTTACAAGTCGACACTGAGGTGGACCCCGTAGAGCCTTTGGTACCACCGCGGTGCTGCTGATCTAAATGTGGCCGTGTCTATCAACAAGGGTCTTACTGACTTAATCCACCACACAGAGAGTGACACTCGAGTTTTTCTTGAAGGAGACATTAAACACCTGAGTATGATGACAAGAACAGAACACGTTTAATAATCAAACTGTACAAAAGGACCACTGTGTCCAGTGACTGTCAGAACTTCTATATCAGAAAGAACAAGCAACCAGAAAGTCATAAAAAGTGAAAAAGTACAAACCTGACTGTAAAGAAAAACCTGCAGTTAGAATACTGACTTCATTAGCATCATTGTTTTAAGTTTAAATTCCTAATCATAAATTATTAAAGGAAAAAGTCAACGTTGGAAACCCATAATAAAGGAAAACAAAATGTGAAATTCAGACTCGTCATAATTACACCCAAGAAAAGTTCTGCCCGACTTCTCTGTAGCAGCCCTGCGCTCAATACGGCCCTCTGCTCGAATGTCGCTTGTTAGTCTGACTTTGGATATTTCTGTTTCAAAATGGCTGTGTGTCAATAATTAGTTAAAACATTTGCAAGTCCATTGATTAACCATTTAAAACATAAATGACAGTAATGTACAGTATTATTATTTCTATTTCCTGCACTCTATTCTGTGCTACTTGTAGGGTTTTAAGGCCCCCATCAGTATAATAACCTCATTTAGACGTATTTTTTGTTTTGCTCTAAATTTGTATAATAACACAGTCATCCGTGTTTTGCGGGTCTGCAGCACACTATAAATATCACATTTTTTCACAGATTTTTTACTTGAACCCACATCTCCTCACTAAAGTGGCTCATCTTCTACATGAAGCTGCTCCTATTCAAATCCTTATGCAGATGCCATTCC
This sequence comes from Polypterus senegalus, assembly GCF_016835505.1. NCBI lineage: Eukaryota > Metazoa > Chordata > Cladistia > Polypteriformes > Polypteridae > Polypterus > Polypterus senegalus. The sequence goes on along the minus strand of NC_053154.1, from coordinate 1,749,997 downwards.
TCCACCTTTCTGATTTTGCCTTTATTTTTTAAATAACGTGTATCAGAACGAGTCAATGTCCGTCACCAGAAGGTCCAGAAAACAGATGGACACCTCAAAGTGTCATTCAGCCCTGGCTATGAAGTGGAGTCTGATAGCTATGAAGGTGAACTACAAACAGCATGTCTGTCATATCAAGCAGCATCCACCATGACAGAGCGACATGTCCTCACACATACTGTCCATCAACTACCAATCAGATACGAGGAGCTGAGGTGTCGTGTGGTGGCTCAGAAGACTCCAACTGGTGTCTTGATGGTCCTGTAAACCAGGGGTTCTCAAACCTGGTCCTGGGACACCCTGTGGCTGCAGGTTTTTGTTCCAACCAGATTCATAATCAGTGACCACACCTGATCACACTGATATTATTTTTCCTCTTCTCTTATTCTACATTTAGAAAAGCATAGCAGCATTCATCCATTATCCAACCCGCTATATACTAACTACAGGGTCACAGGGGTCTGCTGGAGCCAATCCCAGCAAACTCATGGCGCAAGGAAGGAAACAAACCCTGGGCAGGGCACCAGCCCATCGCAGGGCACACACACACAAAGCGCACACTAGGGACAATTTAGGATCGCCAATGTACCAAACCTGCATGTCTTTGGTGAACTACTGGCTACAGGGTTTCTGCAAGAAGAAAGACATCGGGTTCATCAACAATTGGAATCTCTTTTTGGAAAGGCCGCGTCTCTTCAAGCGTGATGGCCTGCATCCGAACAGTTTCAGCGCCGGTCCTCTCGAAAACATATCGAAGGTAATTCATTTTTCTTGACTATCTATCTCTGCTCTTAACCCCTTCCAAAATGATACTGTTGTGCTAGGACATGATAAGTGTTTAATAGAATCTTCTGTTAAAGTGCACAACATTAATACTGTAATAAGCAATCTCAATGCACATAGAAAACCTAGGAAATACGGCATAAACTCCAATAATCTAATTAAAATTACTATTTTAGAGGAACAATGTATTAAAACTGGGCAGCATGGTTCCTCCCACAGTCCAAAGACATGCCAGTTAGGTGGATTGGCGATTCTAAATTGGCCCTAGTGTGTGCTTGGCGTGTGGGTGTGTTTGTGTGTGTCCAGCAGTGGGTTGGCACCCTGCCCTGGGATTGGTTCCAGCAGATCCCTGTGACCCTGTGTTCGGATTCAGTGGGTTAGAAAATGGATGGCTGGATGTATTAAAACTATAAAAACAGATCACAGATTAAACAAAAAATACACACAGAACGGCACTAATAAAAATAATTTAGTTCCTATTCCAAATATCAATAACGCATATAATATTCATCTCTGCCCATCCGAAACATTAAATATGGCACTATTAAATGTTAGAGCTCTAACTAACAAAGCGTTTTTTATCAACGATCTTATCAGTGATAAAAAAATAGATCTTGAAACGTGGCTTAACTCAGACGGCGCTGCAGTTTTAATCGAATCTGCGCCTCCGGATTACAGTTTTACTCGTGCGGACCGCCAGGGAAAAGGGAGGCAGCTTGGCTAACATTTACTCGAGCCGATTAAAATGTAAAGATGTCAGTTTTGGTAAGTTCAAGTCCTTTGAGTATCTCGCCGTTGTTATCCATGGAGATTCTCAAGTTCTAGTACTATCCGTGTATAGACCTCCTAAATATAACGCGTCATTTTTTGAGGAATTCTCTGACTTAATGTCAATTTTAATTACTAACTATGACACACTCCTAATAGTTGGCGACTTTAATTTTCATATAGATAATCAGTGTGATCTAAAAGTAAAAGAATTTATGAACCTCCTGGATTCTTTTGATTTGAGACAACTCATAAATCAGCCTACACATAAAGCAGGTCATACGTTAGACTTAGTGATTACTAAAGGACTGAAAGTTGATATAAAACAGATCATTGATATTGGTCTATCAGACCATTTTCTTCTACTTTTTAATATAGAAATAATGATAAAAACACTCATGAGAAGCATATTGTTAAAAAACGCTTCTTTGACTCAGCAGCAGCTTTAAAACTTACAAACATTTTAAGCAATCAGTCCGTTTATAGTGCCAGCTATAATAGCGAGGACAATGTAAATAGTAAGGTGGAAAGATTTAATTCTAAAGTGAGAGCTGCTGTTGACATAGTTGCACCTGAAAAGACAGTGAAAAATCTTCTAGCATTGTTATACCATGGAAGACCCAAAGAGTGTCTGATTTAAAGAGAACATGCCGTAGAGCTGAGCGTCAATGGAGGAAGACTAAACTTACTATCCACCACGAAATATTAAAAGTCAAAATAACAGAATACAATAACACTGTCCGTCTTGAGAGGCGCGCTATTTCTCTAAGATTATAAATAACAATGCTAGTAATCCCAGAGTCTTATTTTCTACAATTGATCGCCTACTAAACCCAGGTAGCTCAAAGGAATGCCTCCTAAGTGCTTCCAGTGAAACCTGTGAGGCTATCGCTGTATTTTTCAATCAAAAAATTAATGATATTAGAAATAACATAGTATATCTCCCCAACACTAAGGATCCTCCTAAACCCCAACATCCTGTTATAAACAAATTAAACTCTTTCACTAGGATAGATTTACCTGATTTAAAGAAAATAATCTCTCAATTAAAACCTCCACCTCGTCCTTGACCCGATACCAACAAGGTTTTTCAAAGAAGTATCAGGCGTGCTAATTGATAATGTTCTTGACATAGTAAATTCATCATTAGATACGGGGGTCTTCCCAGACTGTCTTAAGACTGCTGTAGTTAAACCCCTACTTAAGAAACATAATCTTGACCCTCAGCTCTTGAAAATTTTAGACCCATCTCTAACCTGCCTTCTTAAGTAAAGTTCTGGAGAAGGCAGTCATTATGCAGTTAAATGATCACCTAAATAAACATGCTATTCTTGATAAATTTCAGTCGGTTTTAGAACAAATCACAGCACAGAAACTGCACTCGTTAAAGTAGTAAATGACTTGTGGGTAAATGCAGACAGAGGCCATTTATCTGTTCTCATCCTCTTAGATCTGAGTGCTGCATTTGACACCATTGATCACAACATTCTTAGAAATCGCCTTAGTCAATGGGTGGGCCTCTCTGGCAGTGTCTTAAATTGGTTTGAATCCTACCTGACAGGGAGAAAATTTTTGTTAGTTGTGGAATTACAACTCAAAGACACATGATATCCATATGGTGTTCCACAAGGCTCTATCCTGGGTCCGCTGTTATTCTCAATCTACATGCTTCCGTTAGGTCAGATTATCTCAGGGCACAACGTGAGCTACCACAGCTATGCTGATGACACACAGCTGTACTTATCAATAGCACCTGATGACCCTGATTCTATTGATTCACTAACACAATGTCTGACTTGTATCTCAGAATGGATGAATAGTAATTTTCTCAAGTTAAATAAAGAGAAAACTGAAATCTTAGTGATCAGCAATAATGGATACAATGAGGCTATTAGAAATAAACTGGATACATTAGGATTAAAAGTCAAGACGGAGGTAAAAAGCTTAGGGTGATTGTTGACTGTAATCTGAATTTTAAATCACATATTAATCAGATCATTAGGACAGCATTTTTCACTTAAGAAACATAAGTAAAGTTAGACCTCTTATATCACTGAAAGATGCTGAGAAATTAGTTCACGTTTTTGTTTTCAGTCGACTAGATTACTGTAATGCACTCCTCTCAGGACTACCCAAAAAAGATATAAATCACTTGCAACTAGTGCAGAATGCAGCTGCTAGAATCCTAACTAGGAAAAGAAAATCCAACACATTTCTCCAGTTTTGATGTCACTACACTGGTTACCTGTGTCATTCAGGATTGACTTTAAAATTCTGCTTATGGTTTATAAAGCCTTAAATAATCTGCCCATCTTATATATCGGAATGTCTGACACGTTATATTCCAAATCGTAACCTCAGATCCTCAAATGAGTGTCTCCTTAGAATTCCAAGAACAAAACTTAAAAGAAGTGGTGAGGCGGCCTTCTGCTGTTATGCACCTAAAATCTGGAATAGCCTGCCAATAGGAATTCGCCAGGCTGATACAGTAGAGCAGTTTAAAACACTGCTGAGAACACATTACTTTAACATGGCCTTTTTATAACTTTACTTTAACTTAATCCTGATACTCTGTATGTTCAATTCATCATAATAACTATTCATGGTGGCTCTAAAATCGTACTGACCCCTACTCTCTTCTGTTTCTTTTTCCGGTTTCTTTGTGGTGGTGGCCTGTGCCACCTCCACCTACTCAAAGCTTCATGATGCTCCAACAATGATGGATGGATTAAAAGGCAGAAGTCTACGTGACCATCATCATCATCAAGTCCTTCCGTGAGAACCCTAAATCCAAAGAGGACTGTTTCATTTATGTTAGGTAGAATGCCCAGAGGGGACTGGGTGGTCTCATGGTCTGGAATCCCTACAGATTTTATTTTTTCTCCAGCCGTCTGGAGTTTTTTGTTTTTCTGTCCCCTGGCCATTGGACCTTACTCTTATTCTATGTTAATTAATGTTGACTTATTTTATTTTCTTATTGTGTCTTTTATTTTTCTATTCTTCATTTTGTAAAGCACTTTGAGCTACTGTTTGTATGAAAATGTGCTATAGAAATAAATGTTGTTGTTCTTCTTTGGACTGTGGAAGGAAACCCATGCAGACACAGGGAGAATATGCAAACTCCACACAGTGAGGACCTGGGAAACGAACCTGGGTCTCCCAATGGCGAGGCAGCAGCACTACCCACTGTGCCACCATGCTGGTGCATAGCAGCATGATTTTTATATTTATAAGACATTCTATTCTATTTTTGGTAGAGATTTAAATGCTTAACTCCTTTTTATTGATTTTATTATACTTTGCCCTTTCTCTGTGCAGTTTGCTCCCTTCACTGTATCTTACTAATGACAACAAGCAGAGCAGAGCAGGCAGGCAGGCAAACAACACTGAATAATAAAAGGCTGCAACTACTTTAGTGTCAGACCCACTAATTAGAAAATAATGAAATAAATAATTAGAACACCCAGCAAAAAATAGAATGAAAATCAAGATGAAAATATTATGAAAAAGAAAAAAAAAACATTATTACCATATAACTGCTTGGCACATTTATATATATATATATATATATATATATATATATATATATATATATATATATATATATATATATATATATATATATATATATATATATATATAAAACCAAACTTAATTTTCTAATTTCTACATTTTTCCAAAAACACGGAATCTGGAATAAAAAACATTTCACTTGATTAGCCCAGGGGTCCAATTAAAAACAGAAGCTGGTTGGAACAAAAACCTGCAGCCACAGAGGACCCCCAAGACTGATGTTGAGAACCCCTGCTCTAAACTATGACTGCTGCCACTCTCCTGACTTTTGCAGGGGCTGTCAGTTATTTAGTGACCACTACTGACCCTTTCAGTGATGTTGGCCATCTTAATTCCCCTTCTACCCCTGATATCCCCTCACCAGGAGAGCAGTTTGTAATAATCAGTCTTAAAAGTAGGTGGGTTAAGGCTCAAACTGTTCATATCACCCATCAGAACTCATTTTGACTTACCTTGAAATGTTGAAGAGGGTTCTGATAATGAACTGATCCAGGGCTGACAAACTGTCACTGTACGTGTACCATTGTGTTACATCCTTATTAAGATACTTCTGTAAAAATCTGAAGTCCACCTGACTAATCCAAGATGTGTCTTTGAAGTCCATTTTATTTGGCAGGGGTCCAAAGAGTCCTACAAATTTATACAGATTGCAGCCTCCTGTAATTCCATCATACTTTTGACACAACTCCATCATGGTTATGAATGATTTCTCATTAAATCCTGTAGAAAAACTAAGAAAAAATGCAAAAATCAGAAAAAAAAGAAAATAACTGAAAAGAGAAATGATAAAGGCATGCATTACAAAGACAGGACATTTTAAAGCACAGACCATGGTGACCTAAAGTCTGATAGACTTGAAGTAGAAGTGGACATGTAGGTGTGCAGTCAATGTGGTTATCAAAGGAGTTCATCGATAAGACTTACACTGAGCTCGGTGCCCTGCTCTCATTGCAGCTCTCTTACAGAGCTTCTAATTCAGGCTGCTAACCATGTGTTGTCCAAAAAAATTAAGAAATTAATGTGAGGAACATTAAAATATCCATAGCCAGATAAATTGTATTATTACAGGACTGATTAAGGAAGAGCAGCAGGCCAGACGACTGGAAAAGCAATCATGGAGTCCCAGTTTATTAAAATTGCACTAAATAACCAACATGTTGGTTTGTGTGAAGTTCTGTTGACACTTGACATGAGGATGGTAGTATTTGCTTTCTTATTTTATGAAAAAAAATGTTTCTTATAAAAACACTTCTTGTAAAAAAAAAAAAAAAAAATCTGCTTTACTTACCACATACCAGTCAGAACTATTAGATAAGATCTGTTCTACTCAGAGATCACAGGTCAGAACCAGAATAAACTGAGAACTAAGAACCTCAACATACCACTTATAAACACACAAAGACAAAAAATCAAGTCTGACCTAACCGAGGGTTACAGTGAAAAGCATAGAAGTCACAAGATCATAATTAATGCCTAAACAGGTCAAAGGGCATGACACCTGAACATGGCGGGGGAGTCAGCCCTAAATTGTCGTGTCCCATTGGCCCAAGACTGCCATACATTCTGAGAAACTCAAAGTCTTTTTCTGACTCTTTCATTCCATCCATCCAGAAACTGTGATGGGTCAGAGGCCAGTCAGTTTATTAAGATGAAAGAGACAAGTGGCAGACCAGCTCAGATTTCTGAGTGTCAGTCAAATCCTCGCCAAAAATGACTTCTGTCTGAGGGATTGCTGCGTATATGACCATAACCTTGTGCAGTTCATGCCACTCTTTTAGCAGGTTAATATGCAAAACTTGTATGGGTTTCTGCTGCCCTGCAATCCTAACTTTATAATTCACGGGGGACATATGCTATTCTATGACTGCCAGACCCATCGATTTAGCCCGAAAGTTTGTCCTTCTCCACTTTAAGCCCCTCTCTGAGCCCACCAAACACAGCTGTTAGTGGATCAGCAGGGATTGTGACACCAAGGCTGTCTGAAAGGCATTTAAAGATTTTGGTCCAGAATGATGTTCATTTGACGCAGGCCCAAAACATGTGACCCAGTGAGGCTGGAACTTGATTGCAATGTTTAAAGATTGGATCTTGCTCTGGAAACATTTTGGAAAATTTTGAATGAGACAGATAAATAATTTTAAGTTGAATAATTGTATGCTTTGCACATATGTAGCGCAAGTGAATTGTGTGCATTGGTACTTTCAACTCCTTTTGTCGGAATATATAAAGTCCTTCCCAAATATATAAAGGCAAAACTTGAATATATAAAGTCAATGTCAGAATATATAAAGTCATTCCTGATTATATATAACATCAAAGCTTGATTATATAAAGTCAAAATCTGAATATATAAAGTCAGCGTCGGAATATATAAAATCATTTGGGAGTATATGTGTGTGTATCTATACTAATAAAAGGCAAAGCCCTCACTGACTTACTGACTCACTTATCACTAATTCTCCAACTTCCCGTGTAGGTGGAAGGCTGAAATTTGGCAGGCTTATTCCTTACAGCTTACTTACAAAGGTTAGGCAGGTTTCATTTTGAAATTCTACACGTAATGGTCATAACTGGAACCTATTTTTTCGTCCATATACTATAATAGACTTCTGCTCGATGGCCATTGGAGGCGGAGTTACGCCTCCCACGTAATTTATTGCCTGCCCATATAAGGCCGTCCGTCCAATAGAAACACTGCCGCTAAATATTCACGGGTGAAATACTGTGCTTATGCAGACGAAGATGAGATGGTCAGGGTGGTGTTTGGCACAAACTCAGCGAAACCGCGAGACAAACTTTTAAGTGCCGGGTCTTAGCTAACATTAAATACAGCCGTGGACATCACACAAGATGGCACCAGCACAGCTGGGAACCTTTGATGCATGTACACCAAGCGGCTCATGTGAACTGACGCAGTGCACAGACAAAAAGCAACAGTTCCAAAGAGTGCTGAACAAAACTGAATTACACAATTGAGAAGGCAGCAAAAAAATATGAAGCGTCTGATACATACAAGCATATTCATAAGTGCAGCTACTGTGGAAACAAAGCACACGGTGGAAAAAGTCAATGTCCCGCTAAAGGAAGACAGTGTAACAAAAAAACCCGTGCATGCAGTGTGTCACGTCTCAGATAAAGAGGAAGATGAGCTGTTTATTGATGCAGTAAGAAACGAATCGATGAATGAAACCTGTTATCTTTACAACGATTGACAAACACGGAATGTAAATTGAACACAACACGTCCTACAAATACGAACCTGATTGAAAGAAATAATGATAATCAAATCCTTGATGACAGCAACACTCATAACAGTCACAAAATAATTACTGTATATTGACAATCATGGTACGTTATTTTTAAAATGTTCCCTTTTCTTTTTAATAGTTTCTTTAACACACTACTTCTCCGCTGCGATACGCGGGTATATATATATATACTAGCAAAATACCCGCGCTTCGCAGCGGCAAAGTACTGCCTTAAAATTATTATTAAGAAGAAAATTAAACCTTTTTAAACTGAGGGAAAATATACCAAATAATTATTTGTTAAGGATCTCTTTGTATACCACATTGTGAGTTCGGCCCTCCGGTTGTAATATGACCAAGCTGTGCGCTGAGCTTACTCTGAGCATGTAACGTACAGTTGGCCATGTGAACAGTAATCTTGTCTCAAATCTCACAGCTTGGATTGCTGCTGTCATAATCGGTTTGAGTTTCATGGTTTGTTTCAATTACGACAGTATTTGTAGGACTTGTGTTGAAGAGACATTTGGCATCTGTCAAGCGTTGTAAGCACACAACCGGTTTCATTGATAACTTCACATCCAGCTTTTGAGAGTTGAAACATTCATAAACATCAAAGTGTCCACTACACAAATCGTCACCTGTGAATCTAAGATGTTTAAGATGCATTGGCGGTTGTCCAAAAGTGTAAAATATTTGGCCATTTCAGTACACTTGAAAGTGACAACCAAACAATTCAGCGGCAGCCATCAACTCACATGCAGTACTATAGGTGAAGGGCTTAAGCATTTCACTCTTCTAGTGCTCCTGTGTAGTATAATTATCTCCTGTACCGTCATCAGTCCACACCTTGAACCTGTCCCAGTTATTCAATACATAAGACACAATGTTCCTCCGGATATCAAGAGTGAGCCTGATATGGCCGTGCAATATGTAACACAGAGAATGGAAAAGGTAGGTGCCATCTCCGGGCATGGAAACCACTCGGTAAGTGACAGTTCTTTGATCAATGGTGATCACCTCGATAGACATGTTAATGCGGGTAGGAATGATAAAGGAAATGGGTACCTGAACAATGTAAAGTAAGTCTAAAATACCTAAACAATAACTATAATCATAATAAATGAACAATAAAACAGCGGAGAAGCCGTGGATTAAATAAAAAGGCTGTAGTTATCAGCAGGGAGACGTGAATCCTGTGGCGAAGCAAGGAAGGGAATGTAGAGACTGGAGCGACGGACGGCCTTATATAGGCAGGCAGCCAACAACGTGGGAGGCATTGGGATGGGGGACCCAACGCCGCCTTACACGGTGACCGAGCTGCAGGCTATGGACGTATATATGTACGTAAGTAGGATTCAGTTAGCGTTGGGAACCCGCGAACCAAATTTCTTGAAGATGGGCCCATAAGTAACAAAGACCGTTGAAAAGTTCAATATGGCGGCCAACAGTGGCATCATACCACCGAAATAAGTACCAACTTTCAGCCTTCTACCTACACGGGAAGTTGGAGAATTAGTGACATTGGAAACTTAAATATGGCGGCCGAGAGTGGCATCATACCACTGAAATAAGTACGTACATCGGTTTTGGTTAGCGCAGGGAAGCCACCTACCAAATTTCGTGAAGATGGGGCCATAAATAAGAAAGTTCAACATGGTGAACGTTGTCAACCGTTATGACTGTTGCGCGTACAATTTCGAAATGAAACCTGCTTAACTTTTGTAAGTAAGCTGTAAGGAATGTGCCTGCCAAATTTCAGCCATCTACCTACATGGGAAGTTGGAGAATTAGTGACGTTGGAAAGTTCAATATGGCGGCCGACATTGACGTCATACCATCGAAATAAGTACATACATTGGTTTCGGTTATTGCAGGGAAGCCGCCTACCAAATTTCGTGAAAATGGGGCCATAAATAAGAAAGTTCAACATGGCGAACGTTGTCGACCGTTATCGACCCTTATGACCGTTACGTGTACAATTTCGAAATGAAACCTGCTTAACTTTTGTAAGTAAGCTGTAAGGAATGAGCCTGCCAAATTTCAGCCTTCTACCTACACGGGAAGTTGGAGAATTAGTGATGAGTCAGTGAGTGAGTGAGTGAGTGAGTGAGTGAGTCAGTCAGTCAATCAGTCAGTGAGGGCTTTGCCTTTTATTAGTATATATATATATATATATATATATATATATATATATATATATATATATATATATTTAAATATATATATAGTGGACGCTGGCCCGGACACACACAGACGGACATCTTAAGTTCACCCACACACTTTATTTACAATAAATATTTATAATTTAATGTGCACTCACAACCCCAGTGCCTCTAGCACCAATCCCCCAAAGTCCAGGCCTCACAGTTCCAGTGCCTCTCTCCAGTGCCCCTTATATACAACTCCTGGATGAGCACCAGGTGTTCCCGGGCATTCCTCCCTTGGCCACGCCCCAGCGTGGCGGAAGTGCCGGCTGTCCTCCCGGCAGCTCTCCGGGTGTCTCCCAAAGGTCTTCCCCCACACCAGGAAGTGCTGGGCTCTCGGGATATTCAGGCACTGGGGCGCCGCCTGGCGGTGGCCACGGGTCCCTACAGGGCTGGGCTTCCAAGCCCTGTACCCGAGGCCCCCAGCATAACCAGGACGGACGCCCCCTCTCAGTCTGGAGGAGGCACAAGCCCTCCTCCGGTCCTCCTGGGCGTCCCGGCCGGGCTCCAAGAGGGGGTGCACTGAGTATGTACGCCTGATGACCCCAAAATTAGGGCGAAACACGTGTCGCGTACTCTTTGCATTATTTCACAGTAAAACTATTTAAATATATATATACATACATACATATACACACATAAACATATATATCAGCGCTTCCCGATTCATTTTACCCTTGCATCCCCTTGGTTTGAGACGAATGAAAAAATATGCGGTTAACGCAGAAAGACATCACCAATTGAAGCTTTATGAATAATGGATACTTTATTCATCATCAATGATTGTTTTGGTAAAGCCATACTCAGTGTAATCATTAGATGAACGGTAAAAAAGTAACAGCGAGGGGAGAGTGACTTATTGAGAAACAGGTGTAACCCCTAAACTTTATATATAGATAGAGGAAACCCCTCCTCACTATTTCTGAGACTTCCACTATACGTAGGAAGCCCAAATTTCCCATGCTCATCCTTTACACTGCACTCCAAACATTAAGTATGTTTCATTTCGCGCCATGCCCCTTACTGAACTTTCGAAAATAGCGTCTTCTTTTTGGCAGTTCTCACCATTATGCTGTAAGGAACTTTCAGAACTGACCTCTCCTTTTGGCAGTTTCATTCCTTATTTCTGTTAACAGAGGATTTATTTCACGACAAAGACATTAGAACACTCTGGACAAGAACAGGCCATTCAGCCCAACAAAGCTCGCCAGTCCTATCCACTGGTTTCCTCCAAGAAAACATCAAGTCGAGTTTTGAAAGTCCCTAACGTCTTACTGTCTACCACACTACTTGGTAGCTTATTCCAAGTGTCTATAGTTCTTTGTGTAAAGAAAAACTAATGTTTGTGCGAAATTTACCCTTCACAGGTTTCCAACTGTGTCCCTGTGTTCTTGATGAACTCATTTTAAAATACAAGTCTCGACCCACTGTACTAATTCCCTGCATAATTTTAAACACTTCAATCATGTCACCTCTTAATCTTCTTTTGCTTAAACTGTAAAGGCTCAGCTCTTTTAATCTTTCCTCATAATTCAACCCCTGTAGACCTGGAATCAGCCTAGTCGCTCTTCTCTGGACCTTCTCTAGTGCTGCTATGTCCTTTTGTAGCCTGGAGACCAAAACTGCACACAGTACTCAAGATGAGGCCTCACCAGTGCATTATAAAGGTTGAGCAGACCCTCCTGTGACTTGTACTTCACACATCAAGGCGCTATATAACCTGACATTCTGTTAGCCTTCTTAATGGCTTCTGAACACTGTTGGGACGTTGATAGCTTAGAGTCCACTATGACTCCTAAATCCTTCTCATAAGGTGTACTCTCGATTTTTCGACCACCCATTGTGTATTCAAACCTAATATTTTTACTTCCTATGTGTAATACTTTACATTTACTGACATTAAATTTCATCTGCCACAAATCTGCCCAAGCCTGTATGCTATCCAAGTCCTTCTGTAATGATATAACGGATTCCAAATTATCTGCTAATCCACCTATCTTGGTATCATCTGCAAACTTAACCAGCTTGTTACTTATATTCCTATCTAAATCATTTATATATATTAAAAATAGCAGCGGCCCTAGCACTGACCCCTGTGGAACACCACTCTTCACATCGGCCAGTTCTGATGAGGTTCCTCACACCATCACCCTCTGCTTCCTGTGTCTGAGCCAATTCTGCACCCATCTAAAAACATCACCCTGAACTCCCACTTCTTTTAACTTGATGCCCAACCTCTCATGTGGCACCTTATCAAATGCTTTCTGAAAGTCCAGATAAATAATATCATAAGCTCCACTTTGATCGTATCCTTTTGTTGCCTCCTCATAGAATTCCAACATGTTAGTAAAACACGACCTCCCTCTTCTGAACCCATGCTGACTGTTCAGAATAACTCCTGTCCTTGCCATGTGTTGCTCAATCTTATCCTTAATAATTCCTTCCATTAATTTTCCTGTGATGCTTGTTGCTTACTGGCCTATAGTTGCTTGGATCTGCCCTGTCACCCTTTTTATATAATGGGATGATATTTGCCATTTTCCAGTCCTTTGGAATCTCTCCAGTGCACAGTGACTTCCTAAAAATATGTGTCAAGGGTTTATATATGTACTCACTAGCCTCCTTAAGAACACGAGGATAAATATTATCTGGGCCTGGTGATTTGTTTGATTTCATCTTATTTAATCTGAGCAGCACTTCTCCCTCTACAATTTCCAAATCCCTCAGTACCTCCTTAGTAGTCCCTTTACTGCTCTGAGGTTATCCACTTGCTCACTTGTAAACACCTCAGAAAATGTAAGTTTAGGGCATCTGCTATTTCATTGTCTGTATCTTTTAATTCTCCTTTACTATTCTTGATGAACTTGACCTCCTCCTTAACTGTTCTTTTACTACTAAAATACTGAAAGAATCTCTTGGGGTCTTCTTCTCCTTATCTGCTATATTCCTCTCCAACTGTCTTTTAGCCTCTCTGATATCCTCCTTATTGGTTGCCCTCATGTTCTCATACACTCTGCGATTCTCTTTGCAGTCATTAGTCTTATATGCCTTATACAGCAGTTTTTTCCTTTGCAACTTCTTTTTTAAATCTTTATTAATCCATCGTGGAGATTTGTTTAGTTTCCTATTAATTCCAAATTTACGTCTGTATCTGTCCTGCATTACATTTTTAAACCTGTTCTACTGCTCCTCAACTGTCTCCACATTTAAAAGCTTATCCCAGTCTATCCTACTTAGACTTTGCTGCATCTGCTCAAAATTAGCCCTACTAAAGTTCAACTTAACAATTTTAGTCTTTGTATCTGCACTCTTACAAAATACTGAGAATTGTATTACATTATGGTCACTTGACCCTAGTGGTTCAATCACCTCTACACCCTCAATTCTATCCTGATTATTACAGAATACTAAATCCAGACAGGCTTCACCCCGTGTTGGTGCTTTAACATGCTGTGTTAAAAAACAGTCGCTGATTACTTCTAAAAACTCCTGCTCTTGTGCTCCTCCATCTGCAAGGTTATCCCAGTTAATATTTGGATAATTAAAGTCCCCCATGACTATAATATCCCCTGTAAACTTGTCTTTTTGATATTACTAAAAAGATGTGTGTTGAAATTACTGTCTGAATTGGGTGGTCTATAACACACTCCTGAAATAAGACCTTTTTCCCTAATATTTTCCAGGCGAAGCCACATGTCCTCACTAAGATGGGGCTCATCATCCAACTGCAGAGGACTTACATTTAAATCCTGTTTGGCATAAACAGCAACCCCACCTCCTTTTCTGTTCTGTCTCTCCTTCCTAATAATGTGTATCCCTCTATGTTACACTCATCCCCATCTTTGTTATTTAGCCAGGTTTCCGTTATTGCTATAATATCATAATTATGCTCTGCTACATACGACTCCAACTCACTTACCTTATTTTTGATAATTCTAGCAACCCCTTATCAAGCGGGGTCATTTTTGCTAAATCGCTTTTAATTCGACCTCTCCAAATTAGAATCATTGCTGTTATTGAACTCTCTGGAGTATAAACACATGTCTGGTCTCTTTGTAAAGGTAACATTCTCTAGTTTCACCCTTAGTAGTCAGAATCACTGTAGGTGTGACTGATCAAAAGTTATGCACATTAGAACTCACAAAAAAAACGAATTTTTTTGTTCTCGCCTAAGTTTTTTTTACGAAAATAAAGGAAAATAAAGCTGCAGTAGGTAGGTGAGGACAGAAACACACTATGTACCAACAGAATAACTTGTTGACTACTCAGATTTCAAATTTGAAAAGAATACCAGTAAAAATGACATTTTGACACCAGTTTTTATGTGGGCATGTCCAGGTGCTTTTTAGAGGGACCATTATCCACATTTTGGAACGTATGTTAAAAATGTAATAACTTTTGAATGTTTCAACCCACAGATATCAATGAGGACTCTACTGAAAGCTTACACCTAAAGGAATCTCTATCTACACACAGTGTGACTCTATTAGTTATAAAAATAATAAAAACAATAAAAAATACACATTTCTATGTAAAAATAGTCAATACAAGTCTTATGGGCCAAAAATATATTTATATTTTTTATTTTTTACTTTTTTTATAAAATGCACACAAACTATATATATTTTTTTTTTACAAACTGTTACAACACAGCTCAGCGTTTTTCCATATGCCACTTGATGGCAGCAATCACTAGCAAGCAGAAAGCACAAGGGCGTGGCACATGTCACTCTCTGCCATTAGACGTCTATAGGGCCGATTGAATACTTTCACGCCGCGTACATGCATCTATTATTTAATCGAGCGTTTATTTACATTTTTCGGTACCTTTATTCATATTTAAAATGTGAAAAAACTTGGCGAAATCACAATAAACAACCACGAACCAACTCTGCAGACTGGCACAAATGCCACCTTCACGCAGCTCCGATCGCTTTTTTTACAAGTTAGCATGGCAAGTTACATATCAAAATGTTCGGCTGCTCATTGGCTGTAAGTTTTGAGTGTCAGTCACAGTGTCCAATCAAACTGGTAGATTCTACCAGAGTTTCGAGTTACTCGTCATCATTCAGCTATCTGTGACGATCGTTGGCTATACGAGGTGCCAGTCAACCCCAGACCCGTCGTAATCGGCCAACTTAGGTGTCTTTCGAAAGCTAACACTTCCGTGTTTCATGCGGTAGCATGGTTATCGCCGACAGAAACAAATTACGTCTGATATGATCAATATAAATGAAAAAAAATTACGTAGGTGGTCTCAAATTATGAAACGTTTTCTGGAGTTTTTGTCCCTTTGAGGATATATCGTGTGTTTTGGACCTAATCGTTTTACTGGATTATATTCGCTGGAGCCTTACAGACACAATGGGATCAATACTGCTCGGAAATATTGATGTTTGACTTGCAGTGGGTCTTCAAAGGTAGGCACAGTCAACTCTTAAAAGTATGTACTTCTCTGTAAAAAAGGCTTTAGTGTCAGTGCTGTGGTTGTTGTGTGTCAAAATGGTTTATATCATCGGTAAGACGAGACTTTGAAGTTTCATTTGATGGGTAGGGTGTCGAGATGCATGGCAGATGGGCATGCACACATTACTGTAACATTTTTAAAACGCTGTTATGTCCCGGGACCGGTATGGGTGCGCGTTAAGGCAAGCTATTTTTAATGTGTTAATCCTTCTACATTTACGTGTTTCCTTAGAATTTACATTACTATGCATTTTTATTTCTACACCATTGTTTGTTCTTCCATGTATAGATCTACATCTGGCCTGTCCTAAACTCGCTGCCCCCCAATCCTCAACTAGCCTACACATACGCCTCCCCAATACATTGGTGCCCCTCCAGTTCAGATGTAACCCGTCACGGTGGCACACGTCCCATCTGTTCTAAAAGGAGTCCCAATGCCCCATAAACCTATACCCTTCTACCCTCGACCTAGATTTGAGCCACGCGTTAAGCCTTCTAATCTCCTCAGTCTTACCTGGACTGGCGCGTGGCACAGGCAGAACTTCTGAAAAGACTACCTTGTCAGTTCTGCTCCTCAGCTTGGTACCTAACTCTTTGAATTTGGATCACAGTACTGACAGACTACCCTTATGTATGTCATTTGTTCCAACGTGGACAATGACAACTGGATCCACCCCCGCTCTGGCCAAGAGCCTATCCACCCTTCCAGGGAGGTCTCCCACCTGTGCTCCCGGAAGGCAACACACCGTACGAGACTCTCTCTCTCTGGAGCACACCTGCGCTTCAATCCCCCTAATGATTGAGTCCCCAACTATCACTACCTCTCTTTTTGGGAACTGGTTTTGTGGTGGCCTGTTGGGGCTCCTCAACCCTGCCTACCACCTCAGAATTATCAGTGTCACCGTCCATCTCCGCTAGGACATGATAACGGTTAGACACTTCTAATTCTGGAGCTGATGCCCCCGGACAGTGTGCACCCTTTACCTTACGCCTTGTGACCGTGACCCACCTATTCCTACCTGTCTGGTCTGGAATCTCCTCCCACGCCACCTTAGGGGTGCACACTATCTCTCTAAAGGACACCTGGGCCAAGTCCACCAATTCTCTATTACAACGCAAGTCAGCCAACTCTTCCTCCAGTTCAGCGACCCTGAGCTCGAGGTGCTGGATCAGCTGGCATCTCTTGCAGATGTAGCCCTCATAGACAACTGGCTCTTCCAAACCATCATCTAAAAAGTCCAACATCCAACAGGACTTGCATTGCACTGGCCTCATTATTAAAATTTGACTTGGGATTACTACGCTGCCTTAACTTTTTTTTTTTTCCTTAAAATTAAATTTCTTCTTCTTTCAACTGCTCCTTAACTTAAATGGTAACACTAAGATCTGCTCCAGATATTTTACACCTTTTCCCCTTAAGCTCTTGTCCTGTTCTCCCTCTCAGCTGCTTGCTATTTGCTTTTCTATGAGGTTCACTTTACTTTTCTCTGTCTCTTCTCCTACCTTTGCGCTCTTCTTACTTATAAGATGCACAAGGGCCGCTCCTGGTCCCCCTTCCTTTTTTCACACAGCCGCTGTCCACACACCTACCACGTGGTTGGCTCCCTGCCTATATACATTAACGACATCCCACGGTCATGTGCCTCCTCACTCGCTTACTTACTTTCCTCAGCTGTTCGTCGTGCTCACTGCTCCCTTCTTCTTTACTCCAACACTTCAAGCCTGTTATTGTTCGCCTTGCTTCACGTCTTCCTGCTGGTGACCCCTGCCTTTTCATTTAGTTTCTTCACACTCTTAATCCTCTGGGCCTGCCTCTGCATTCTCTACTTTTGAAGGTCGGCGCACCAATGATGTTACTATGAAACTTACAACCACCAAAAACTTTGTAATGGCACCAGGCTTCAGATCAAATCTCTGCACAAGAATGTCATTGAGGCAACTGTCTACACTGAAACCGGCTCAGGGAGACTCTATTTATTCTTCGCATTCCTCTCATACCCTCTGAGCTCCCATTCCAATTCAAACGCCTCCAATTTCCAGTAAGGGTCTGCTTCGCTATGACAATAAATAAGTCACAGGGACAGACTATAAAAAAGGTCAGCATTGACTTGACACAAGATGGCTTTTCACTTGGCCAACTGTATGTTGCATGCTCAAGAGTAAGCTCAGCAGACAGCTTGGTCATTTTACAGGCTGAGGGCAGAACTGCAAACGTTGTTTACAAAGAGATCCTTACATCGAAAAAAATGTGCATTTCTCATACTCAACATTTACAATCCTAAATTAAACTCTTTACAATCATCAAATTCACTCTGAATACTGAAATAAGCCTACGACAATTACATTGACAGTCATGTTACATAACTTCTCTAACACACTACTTTTCCATAGTGAAGAGCGGATATTTAGCCCGGTGCTGCTAAGATTTACTCCGTCAAGAAGACGGAGATTTATTTATTTTTATAGAGGAGTTCCCAGGGACGCTCCCAGCCGTGGCCCAACCCGCACACACTCACAATAAGAGACAAAATAATGCACACTGGGATCAACACAAAAAGCCAGTCCTGTACCCCTACGCCGATATTACATTAAACCACATTAGGTCCACGCCTAGGCTCTCCCCCAGGGTAGTGATGGTTACTGGCTGAAGCTGTCCCGAGGGGAGACCAGGTGGGGTTTTGTATCGCTGACAGGTGGTACAAGTCTGGACATGGGACCAGACGTCTTTGCACATGTTTGAGTATTTCGAAGGAGTCCTGCCACACTGCCGACCACTCCCAAGAGGATCCCTTCCTCAGCAGCTGGAACAATGAGGCAGCGATGTCGACAAACCTGTGTACAAATTGGAAGCGGAGACTTTTTACCCCCTGAGGCGCTGGGTTGTCCAAGATGGACCTAATTTTCTTTGGGTCCACCCGGACCCCGTCTGCCGACACCACATGGCCAGGGAAGGCCAGATGGTCTTGTAGAAATCTACACTTCTTGATGTTGAGTGTAAGAGGAGCCTTACACAGTCGCTGGAAGATGTGGTCAAGGTCCTTTAGATGTTGTTGAACAGATTGGGAGAATACAATGATGTCAACTATGTAAACAAAGCAGGTCTTCTCAATGAGCCCCCGGAGGACCTGCTCCATTAGCCATTGGAATGACACCCCTGCGTTGTTAAGCCCAAAGGGCATCACCCAAAAATGGAACAACCCCTCTGGGGTGATGACGACAGTCTTTTCCATGCTACTCTTCCCCATCCTCACCTGCCAATACCCGGACTTCAAATCTAGGGAGATGAGCACCGCTGCCCCATGCAAAGACTCCAAGATGTCATGAACGAGTGGCATGGGGTAAGCATTATTCAAGGTCTTCTGGTTCAGCTCCCGATAGTCCACACAGAATCGGTAGGTCCTGTCTTCCTTTTGAACGAGCATCACAGGGCTAGCCCATGGCGAGGTGGAAGGCTCGATGAACCCTCCTGCCAACATCTGGTTGACCCACACCTTGATTATTCCTCTTTTCAGAGGTGACACTCTGTAGGCTCTGTGCCGAACTGGGACTGGGTCGACTGTGTGGATGTGGTGACACACCACCTCTGTCCGACCCAGTTTGTCTGTCCACACAGAGCACCAAATCCTAAGCAGAGGCTGAACAAGCTCCGACTGTTCAAGAATTGCCTTTTCTACTGGGCTGGGCTCGTCCACCAACTGCGCGTGGTATTAATGCAAGTTAGGTCTAACCAGATTGCTTTGAACCTTCATCCCAAACCAATGGACCTCCTCATCCGGCAACTCGCACTCCAGCCGCAACAGCTGCATGGTAAGACCTACCAACATAAGAAAGTCCATTCCTAGTAATAAGGGCATTGACAGGTGGTCCTCTTCCAGGATGTAAACTTCTGTCTCCCAGTGTGTCTCATGTAAGCAGAGCCTCATAGGAACCCTGCCCTTTGCCCCGTGCGCCCTTCCATCCACGAGAAAGAATTTTACTTTTGCACTTTCCCTTAACTGCTCATGAGGCACTTCAAGCTTTTCCCACAAGCTGTATTTCATAAGGGTATAAGTACTCCCTGTATTTACGACTGCCTCTCCTCGCACTTGTACGGGCACCACTAAGAGAGGCAAGGTGGCTTGCACCAAGGTAAGATCGGCACCGCAACAGACAAGGACAACTTGTAGAACCTTGCAGGTCTTGGGCTGCTCCAGACTGAAGATACACAGGATATCCAGGAGGCTCAACTCCTCCTCGAGATGGGCTCTGACTGTTACGTGACGTGGCCTAGGAATCGGACGCATATCACTCAGCGGCACACTTAGCTCAAGCTCCTCACCCTGCACTGCGCTTTCAACAGACATGACTACTATGTGGGTGTAAGTGATATTGGACTAGAAGGGAATATGTAAAAAACCTAGCTTCCTACCCAGCTCGCCAAAATCTGTAGTGGTCCAGTGCCGCTAAGATTCACACCGTCAAGAAGACGGTGATTTATTTATTTTTATAGAGGAGATCCCAGGGACGCTCCCAGCTGGCCCGACCCGCCCACACTCAGAAACAGAGACAAAATAATGCACACTGAGATGAAACAACAATTAAAGAATATAATGAAATTAAATGAAGTAAATGAAAACAACAAAAAAAACACCCCTGTACCCCTACGGCGATATTACATTAAACCACAAACACAAACAACCCCCCTCTGCAAAGTACATGGAAAACAGCACTGGATGTAATGAAATGATGAAGATAATAAGTCCAGAGATCTATACATTAAAAGGGAATGAAAAGACAATCCTACAGCTAGGCCCTGAAAAAGGTGAAGATGGGTGGATGGTTCAGGAGCGCTCCTTTTCTTGCTGGAAGGCCATGACCCCACTATCAGTCGTCAGCACACAGGTAGACAGAAGACAATCCAGACCCCAACAACGAAACAATCTAGGACACAGCGACTAAGTACAGTTAATCAACAGAAAGCAGCCAATCAGGTACATGGAACACAAAATACAAAAAAAAAAACACCTTTGTCTTTGGACACCGACCTTCCTTTCAAGAGCCACTCTGACCACCTTTGACCCCAACAGCCCATGCACCCCAGACAGAAGACCAATCAGAGCCTCTGTAGGGACTGCTGGGAGATATGGTTTTAACTAATTGAAGCACTGCTACATATGCATATATATATATATATATATATATATATATATATATGTCACACACGCTCGCTTAGGAGGCAGTCAGCATGCCCAGAGGTGAGTGAAATATCATGAGACAAGGGATTGATCCAAGGTAATAATGCCTCTCTCTCTCCTCTTCAGACATAAAGAAGAGATATAAAATACCTATATAATTCATCAAAATTGGTGTAGTCGGAAGGATATATTTGACCGAAAAAGATGACTGAAGAGCAAGATTTGAACACAGTTCTGACTACCATCATGGCAGAACTACACACCCAGAAGGTGCAGATGGGAGAAACACGCACACAACTGGCCGAGTCAGAGGCACGGGCTGCAGCAATGGTGCAGACAGAGGCCACTCGGTCTCTTCCTTCTCATTTGACATATTTAACTGAGGGAGATGATGTCGAAACCTATTTTTTAATTTTTGAACGCACCGCTAAACGGAATGCGTGGCCGAGATCAAAACGGATATACCTCCTGGCACCCTACTTGAAGGGTGCAGCGCTGAGGGCTTATTACAACTTAACTGAGGAGCAGGCGGCCAATTGCGACACCCTCATGGCGGAGGTCTTCAATTGCTAAGGCGTATCTACGCCTTAATGGAGGGAGTGGCAGATCGATCCAGAAAGGCCAATATGGACCCAGGCTTTTGAAGTTTGGGGTAATGTCGGGTGCTGGCTGAGGCCAGATATACACACTGCCCAGAAAATGGCCAAAATAGTAGCTTGCGAGACCTTCGTTCATGCCCTCCCAGAGAACAAAATTATGAGAGCATAGACACCCTTATAGAGGTGGTGGAACATCATTGGACTACCTATAAATCAGAGCGGTAGGGACGGTCCCCTTCCCAAGCACAACAGGTATGTGGTGCAGTCCCTGAGCCCACCTGGCGTCCTGCCAAGTCTCTTGTCTGACCCAAAGAAAAGCCGCACAACCTTCCCTGCTGTTTCAAGTGTGTGGAGGTTGGACACTTATCCGCCAGGTGCCATCTGCCAGGCGAGCCTATGGATTGCACCATAATCAAGGGAGAGAGGTATTGTTCTGTAGTAATCCCTTTGTCATTACCCACTACTGGGACAGTGGTCATAAATGGATATAGAGTAGTGGCTATGTTTGATTCCGGGAGCAATATCTCCATTGTTGCTCCCCGTTATGTTTTGCCACGACAGTGGCTCAAGGTTAAGACCAGTCTGAAATGTATTCATGGGGAGTTCAGGTATTATAAGACTGCCTCCTGCGTAATATCAGTGGAAAACTCTATAAAGAGTTTAGTTATGGTGGTCTTGCCAGATCCTCCCTTTCCAGTTATACTGGGTCGCGATTGGTCTAATATTAAAAGTGTAAAATCTACTGTTCCTAAGAAAAATCTGAGCTTAGTGATGGATAAGAATAACTCTAATCCGACTGCTTCCATGCCGTTTCCGACGGTATCTAGGACCCATTCATCCACCCAGTGTGACAGAGTGGGAAAACCATCAACTTCTATGGAAGCCAGATTGGCAACCGGGGGAGCCGTATGGTTTGAAACCCCACGCATTGAGGTTGAAAGGAATCCAATTCAAAAACTAGCCTCTCAATTTAAAATTATGCCATCCTCCTTTAAAAGGGAGCAATGGAATGACGATTCCTCAAAATTCGCTTAGGAATGCAGTTGTTTCAGTCAATGGAACACAGCCTGTAGATCCTGTACCACGAATGCCCTACTTTGTCATTAATAATGAACTTTTGTATCGAGTGGCAGAGCATAAGGGTGAGGTGAGGTCATTGCTCTTAGTTCCGCATACTTATTGGCAGCAGGTATGTAAACTGGCGCATGCCCACCTCCTAGGTGCCCATCTAGGTACCGAAAAAACTCTTAAGCGAATTAACTTTCTATTGTATTGGCCAGGGATAAATGAGGAGGTCCGACGTTTCTGTGCTTCCTCTCCAGAATGTCAGTAAAGTCAGATTCCTAGAAGGGGCCGTGCTCCTCTTGTCAGGTTACAACGTGAGTTAGCACAGCTATGCTGATGACACACAGCTGTACTTATCAATAGCACCTGATGACTCCGACTCTTTCGATACACTAACACAATGTCTTACTGGTATTTCTGAATGGATGAATAGTAATTTTCTCAAACTAAATAAAGAGAAAACTGAAATTTTAGTAATTGGCAATAATGGATTCAGCAAGGTTATCAGAAATAAACTTGATGCACTAGGATTAAAAGTTAAGACGGAAGTAAAAAATTTAGGGGTAACCGTTGACTGTAATCTGAATTTTAAATCGCATATTCATCAGACCACTAGGACAGCATTTTTTCACTTAAGAAACATAGCTAAAGTTAGACCTCTTATATCATTGAAAGATGCGGAGAAATTAATTCACGCTGTTGTTTTCAGTAGACTAGATTACTGTAACGCACTCCTCTCAGGACTACCCAAAAAAGACATAAATCGTTTGCAACGAGTGCAGAATGGAGCTGCTAGAATCCTAACTGGGAAAAGAAAATCCGAACACATTTCTCCAGTTTTGATGTCACTACACTGGTTACCTGTGTCATTCAGGATTGACTTTAAAATACTGCTTATGGTTTATAAAGCCGTAAATAATCTCACCCCATCTTATATATCGGAATGTCTGACACGTTATATTCCAAATCGTAACCTTAGATCTTCAAATGAGTGTCTCCTTAGAATTCCAAAAGCTAAACTTAAAAGAAGTGGTGAGGCGGGCAGGCGGCCTTCTGCTGTTATGCACCTAAAATCTGGAATAGCCTGCCAATAGGAATTCACCAGGCTGATACAGTAGAGCACTTTAAAACACTGCTGAAAGCACATTACTTTAACATGGCCTTTCTATAACTTCACTTTAACTTAATCCTGATACTCTGTATGTTCAGTTCATCATAATAACTACTCATGGTGGCTCTAAAATCCGTACTGACCCCAACTCTCTCTTCTGTTTCTTTTTCCGGTTTCTTTGTGGTGGCAGCCTGCGCCACCACCACCTACTCAAAGCTTCATGATGCACCAACATTGATGGACGGAAAGGCAGAAGTCTACGTGACCATCACCATCAGGTCCTTCCATGAAAACCCTAAATACAAAGAGGACTGTTTGATTTATGTTAGGTAGATTGCCCAGAGGGGACTGGGCGGTCTCGTGGTCTGGAACCCCTACAGATTTTATTTTTTTCTCCAGCCTTTGGAGTTTTTTTTTGTTTTTTCTGTCCACCCTGGCCATCGGACTTTACTCTTATTCTATGTTAATTAATGTTGACTTATGTTTATCTTTTATTGTGTCTTCTATTTCTCTATTCATTTTGTAAAGCACTTTGAGCTACATTTTTTTTGTATGAATATGTGCTATATAAATAAATGTTGATTGATTGATTGATTGATTGTCCCTTTACCCCTTATTGATATTCCCTTTGAATGAGTCGGTATAGACCTTGTAGGACCATTAGAACTCTCTGCAAGAAGCCATAAATATACTTTGGTCTTAGTGGATTATGCCACCCAATATCCGGAGGCTGTTCCCTTGCACTCAGTGACATCAAAAATCATCACACAGGAATTAGTAGGGATATTTGCTTCTGCTGGGATTCCTAAAGAGGTGTTAACAGACCAAGGAACTCCTTTCATGTCGGAAGCGTTCAGGGAGGTAGCCAAGTTACTGCAGATTAAATATCTTAAGACATTGGTTTACCATCGGCAAACAGACGGCTTGGTAGAACAATTTTATCAAACTTTGAAACAAATGTCACATAAGGTAGTTAGCGAGGATGGGAGGAATTGGGATCAGTTGCTCCACCTCGTGTTGTTTGCCTGTTTCTCCTTTTGAGCTATTGTATGGAGGACAACCCCCCGGGTTAATGTTTATGTTAAAAGAAGGATGGGAAGAAGAGGTCCTTCCCTCCTCTAATATTTTAGAATATATCGCACAGTTACGTGATAGATTGGCTAAAATCAGACCCTTATTAACAGAACACTTAGAACGTGCTCAAGCAGGCCAGTCGTGATATTATAACAGAAACACCACCCTCCGGGAATTCCTCCCGGGGGATCGTGTAATGGTGCTCATGTCATCCTCCCATTCTAAATTATTGGCCCATTGACAAGGCCCATATAAAATTATGGAGAGAAAAGGATTCGTTGATTATTTGGTTAAACAACTTAATCATTGGCCGAGTGAGCAAGTTTATCACATCAATTTGCTGAAACCATGGAAGGACAGGGAAGTTGATCCCTCCTCTGGTCAGCCTTGCTCCCTTTTCATAAATCATCAAACCCTTAATTTCGGAATGGATTTGACTTTAAGACCGAAACAGGACCTGGAAAATTCTGTTCTGTCTATTCCGGAGGTGGTTAGTGAGCAACCAGGTTGCGCTGCACAGATAGAACACGATATTATAACAGACCCGGGGGTTATTGTCAGGGAACGCCCCCATCACCTCCCTGAGGCAAAGAAAATGGAAGTTGAATTAGAAATCAGGCAAAGGCTTGAGCTGGGGGTGATTGAAGAAAGCCACAGTCCTTTGCTCAGTCCAATCGTTCTGGTTCCAAAACCCGATGGGTCATGGAGGTTCTGTAATGACTTCCGGTGTCTCAAAAAGGTCTCTAAGTTTGACGCATATCCAATGCCAAGAGTGGATGATTTACTCGATTGGTTCGGTAATGCACAATTCCTAACTACACTTGATATGACGAAAGGGTACTGGCAAATTCCCTTAACGGCTTCCGCTAAAGAAAAAAATGCTTTTAGTACTTCCAGTGGGCATTGGCAGTACACGGTCCTTCCATTTGGGTTACACAGGGTACCAGTGACTCTTCAACGTCTGGTGGACACACTGTTACAGCCCCACAATTCATATAGTGCCGCTTATTTGGATGAGGTTGTCACCTATTCTGGCACGTGGAAGGAATATGTACTACAGGTTAAAATGGTTCTCTACACACTAGCACAAGCTGGGCTTCCAAGAAATGCTTCTTTGGATTAAAAGAGGCCAAATATTTAGGCTATTTGGTGAGGGTACCATCAAACCACAATGCTCCAAAATGGCTCTGTCTGGTGACTAAGAGGCAAACACAAGCTTTCTTGGGTTTAGCGAGCTACTACCGCTGCTTGTACCTTGTTTCTCAGAGATTGCTTCGCCCTTGACAAATCTGACAAAGAAACGGGCTCCTTTAAAAGTAAGGTATGGGATGATAAAACTGAAGCTGCATTTTGTGACTTGAAAATGGCCCTGACTTCAGCACCCCTGACTTTTCTTTTCCTTTCATTCTCCAGACCGAATAGTCAGACACAGGACTAAGTGCCGTGCTGAGCCAATGCATCAATGGTGCTGAACACCCAGTTATGTACCTCGGCCAGAAACTGCTAGACTGGGAGACCAGGTATGCCGTGGTGGAGTGGGAAGCCTTGGCAATTAAATGGGCTGTAATCCAATTGAGGTAATACCTATTAGGACGGGAGTTCACCCTGGTGACGGATCATGCCGCTTTGCAGTGGATGGCCGTTCATCGGGAGTAGACCCTTGTGTTACTAGGTGGTTTTTAGACCTTCAACAATATCGGTTTTCAATTGTTTATCATGGGGGTTCTTTGCAGGCCAACGCGGATGCTCTCTCCCGTGTATATGAGCTCTCGGTGCAGGCTGCCCGACTTAACGGGTCCGAGCTGAGGTAGGGGGTCATGTCATACATAATATATACATAATATTTATACGGTATGTTATACATAATATATAACATATACATATTGTAAGAGACAGCCAGCAGATCAACTCAGCCAGGATGCCTAAGAAATGGAAGGACAGGGCAATCCAGCTTCTTTAGGGCACTGTTTCCCCCAGAACGTTAGATGGCAGCTCCCCAGGATTGCAATGGAGAAGGCATATAGCATGAGTTTTCCACTTTACCCAGAAGTGCTTCGGAAGTGCTTGCAGACCATGTGGGCGGAACAGCAGAAGCACTTCCGAGTTAGCCAATATAAAAGGGCTTGTCATCCTGGCAGGGATGAGCCAGAGTCTGGAGGTGGAGGACAAACTTGCAAGGAGGAGTGGAGGTGGACAAGAGACAGAGGAGTTGACAAGAAGAAGTGTGTTATTTGGAGCTTATATTGTACTGTGTTGTGGGGAGCAACAGGAAAACGCTTCCTCACTAAAATAAAAGCATGCTGTGTCATAAGACTGGGCTCTGTGTCTGTTGTGTCTGGGGTTTGTGGAGCAGTACACCCCTTGGTGGTCCACAATATATATGTAATATATAACATATATTTATATATATAGCTGCAATTCTAATGAACATCTTCTCAGAGGGTGTGTGCCCCCTGCTTGATGCAATCCCCAACTTTTCTTTGGATCTCCAGTCATCCTTCCATTCATGACAACTTTGAATTCATAATATTTTGACAGGCTGTTTATATCCTGAGAGGTGGGATTCATGATAAATGGGGAAAGTAACATCAGTGGTCTGCTGGACTTTCTTGCTCCACTTTAAAGTTAAACAGTGAAAGTCAGTTACTGAGCGTGACCCCTTATTATCCTTCACTGTCCTGCATATCTCATCAGCAGCAGGGAGATGTCCCCTAGGCTTGTGCATAAAAGACGAGTACGAGAGACCCTTTATACTGCTCTTCTATGAGCTTCTAGTGCAATGTGTTGTTGGACATTCTGACACTGAAAGTCTTCTAATGGCAAATGCTCAGACAGCTCTTGAGCCCGATTCCCTTTCCTTAATGGATATATCCTAACACCAATGTTCCCTCTAATTTATGGTCGGTATGTGCAAGAAACTTCTCTCATGCAAGACTTTTTTTTTAAAAAACCCAGTTCAAATTTGAGTACTGCAAGCCAATTTAAAATGTAAAATAAAATAATTGAGATTTTGTAACATAACAAGGCGCCCTCCATTCTGCCTAATACACTCCAGGGTTGGGGTTGTTACTGAAATACAGTAGAGATAATAAAAATAAATAACACTTTACAGGTCTCGAATGTTTTAATTAAACAGAAAATCTAAATTCAAATATACAGACATGAGGATGTTTTTATGTTCCAAAGAAATTCAAAGCTGACCACTTAATTGTAAAAGGTGAGCGGACTGCACTGTGCTGTTTTCTTTGTTCGTGGATGTTTTACTAGTTATTGTACTTGTGTGTCTTCTGTTTACTAGAGGTGACTGTGAAACTCTCATCTTATATGTTAGTACACATCAGACATCACCACAGTTTGATTAATTGGAGATATTGTAAGTGCTCTTTTACTCGAGTCTTCTTAAGTATAACTTGACTTGCTGGATGAAATCTATCGACTTGACTTGAAACCTAAAGGTGAAGAACTGAAGCTTACTTGCACAGGTAGGACTGAGTCCCGGCTCTGCCTCTTTGTATTCTGTTAGACAATCATCTGCAGTCAGCTTTATAAAGTCTGTGACAACTGCTGTGTATTCATTCTTGACTGATTAGGAGCCTTTGAACGCGGCCCAGCCTGCGGACTCCAACCAGCGCTGCACTGACCCATCATCTCCCAAATCTCATACTGCACGTGTCTCACCACCAACACGTGGAGGTTTGGCTTTTAACAGTAAACAGGAAGGACCAGCGCTGAGAAAGATTCTGACTAAGAAAATGAGAACAATAACTTGAACAGTAAACACCTCACAAAGTCTTTCAGTGATGAAGGGGACTGTTACTTCCTTCATATACCTACAGATTTGCTAAAGATAATTTGTGAGTGTTTTCTTGAAAATGGTTTGACTGAAGTCTTCAATTAAACATTCTTATAATTATTGACAGTGGCGTATACTTATTTTAGTGTCAGCTTGCGACAAAACAAAATAGCAATCATAAAACCTTAAAAAAAACAGTCCCTGTAGATATGAAGGGCTTATATTTTTTCTGTTGTTTTCCAAATTCACTTCATTCTTACAAACACCACAATGAATTCATCAGAAACACGAAACATCACATTTTCTCATCAATGACAATTGTGTCATCAAATGTCAACATCTCAGATATGTCTCAGCCATCCCTCATGTTTTATTCATGCATCAATCTTAGTTTGAGTTCATTAGATTTATTATACATTGACAATGTAATGGCTTACAAGAAGAAAAGGCAGATACACTTTGAAACAGAGACTGGGAGATGAAATATGAGAGCAAAGATCAAAATCAACAATTTTTCTTTCCTGTTGTCAGAGCCAAATCACTAAACAAAGACGTACCACAAACAAAATACCATTGATGAAATTTAAAACCAAGACGAATATAACTAATACAGACAAGTTTTAGGTTTGAATCCAACCTTGGAAAATTGGGAACTACGTGACCCCTGACCTTTATATTTTCTACACAGTGACATCACAGGTCATGACTTCGACTTGTTCTGCACAGCTATATAGCAAAAGCACATACAGGCTAAATCCAAAATGGTGGTGCCGACAAGAAATATAAGAAGTGAAGTATTTTAACAAAGTTAAATCCTAAATATGAATTCTCCAAATTCCAGAATCCTCCAAAACACAAAAAGAATATCAATGGGATGCTAAATGAATTCATATATTAAAAAAAGGTGAATTTCAAAGTAAGAACCTTATTGCTCCAGCCAAACATCAACCAGATATGCATAAAATGAGCCATTAATTCTGCTCTGTATCTTTAAATGGCGCAGGTGAACATCAGACTGTGCACCTGGGAGCCGAGCTGACGCACAAAAATAACAAGAAAAATTAAAAATAAGAAGTGAGAAACACAGGGAGATTACCATTTTGCATTACTTACCGTATAGAGGACGTCCAACCCAGACAGTCTGACAAGAAGTGAACACATCTTTCACGTATCTCACAGTAACCATCACAGGCCAGTATCATGTTGACTCTTTTTGAGGAGTGTTTAATAAAGTCACTCATTGTCTTCAGTGTCTCCTCTGACCAGATTGGGTTCACGTGGACCTCATTGTTTGTGAGCCTCAAATATTCATTGAAGTTCCAGTGGTTTCCACAGTCCATGAGATATTTGTAACAGCAAGCAGAGCTTAGGAAACCCTTCCTGTAAAGGAAATAAAGACATTACACATGTTCTTATTTTAATAAATAACGTCTCTGTAAAAAAACAGCACTGGTCACCCTGGGCCACTGAAATTTCTTTTATGAAAGCACATCGCTGAGGTTTAAATATTTTATTTTTACAAATGGCCACATGTTCAAAAATAATAAATTAGTTTAAATCTGCAAACTATGAAAAGTTTGAAAATTTTATACAAAAAATAATGTTTTTCTATTGATTTTTTGAATTTGTAAAAAATATATAAAGAAGAAATGAAAAGGGTGCAACACTAAGGGTCTACAATGACAAACTACCAGAAGAACACAGAATGGTGCTTCTCCACTTTTAAGCAAACATGGGGAGGATTTAAAAAATAAAGACTGTACAGATGCTGTCACCAACATTCCACGTTTCAAGACATCCCTAAACAATTTTCCAAGTGTTTCTAAGGTTTCCTTCTAAGGTTTGCATCCCACACTTGGCTACTGTTTGGAGTATTGATTAGTGCATTGGACTTTGTTCTCCTGATGACTTTTGTCTCTTCTTGTGTTGACCCACTGGAATGTTTGACTACAGTTTTTTTTACAGTCCTTTGCTCCATTTCAAAATTCTCTTCTTCTCTGCCTTTCCCAATCAGGCAGACCATAAAGTTGAACCCAACCTCACAATGAATGACCCTTAGATGGAGAGTGCAGAAAGATGTGAAGGCAGTGCAAGAACAAGTCTATGATACTAAGGTATCTTCTAACAAATGGTTTTAGAATTCAGCCACAGGCAACAGGGACCAGAGGTGGGAAGAGCACAGAAATATTGTTTGTGGATTCAAGCATGGTGGGTAGCATAAGGACTCTGTCTCTGGTCATTGTTATACACGTCATTGGCAACAAAAACTAGTTACTGATGAAGCTTTGAAATAAATACTTGTGCTGTCTGTGTCACCACACATGCTATAATAAATGGTCTGATCACAGACGAGATACAGTGCTAGGAACATTTTAATAAGTTAACATACCTAATGTCTATTGCATTAAAAGGAAATCAAATAGCTACTTTAAAAACAGGAAAATAGGACATTGATCAAGTAGTTGTTGATAATGTTTGATAATTATACTTAGAATTTATGAAGTTATGGGGAACAATTCTGAGATTTAAGTAGGGAAAAATGTAATACCACATACATGACTGATACAATTAGAAACAGACAGGGTTAACATGGAAAAACTAGATCAGCTTCAAAGTTACAGTGGGACATTAAAAAGTCCAAAAAGGATAAAATATATAGAATTTTTACCTCATATATAATATAATATGCTTTTACAATTCATTACAAGTATATATATTGCCACACACGTACACATGGCGGACAGTTAACAGGTTCAAATACTGATATTTGTCAGCCAAACCAGGGGTTAGCGCTCTCAAATAATCCTCTCCCCCTCTTCTTCCTCTGCAGTTCACCCAAAGACCCAGCCTCTTGATGACATCACCACCAGTCCACCCACTGTTGATGTCACTTCCGGTCAACACTGATGACATCAGACCCCATACCCAGAATCCATCATACCACCACATCAGTTCCTGTTCCAGCCATCTTGACTCCACCTCTTCCTTCTCTCCACCATATTTAAGGCTTGGTTGTTAATCTGTTAGCCAGTTTCATTTTGAACTCTGCCTATAAAGATGTTTCCTTTATTTTTGCATATTTTGCAGTATATGGGGTGGCCATACCCAACCCTTTTCGGTCTGTTGTGTGCTTTTTACCATTATATGTATACAGTATATATACTATCTGTGTAAGGCTGTGCTGTAAAAAGCCTGGGGTCCCAGAAACTATTGAAATCATCAGAAAAAATGGAACTGTAGAGATGTCAGGTAATTGAGAGGAACTACTCTGATCATCTTTCTCCTAGGAGATTTCGTTTTGCCAACATATTTACCTTGCTTATGTGTTAGCAGCAGGAAGAAAACTAAAATGGGATACCGTTTTTCAGATGTGCTCACCTGACTTCTGTATTAGCACATAAGAGAGTGACTATCTCTTCAGATGTTTCATTTTGTTGAAGTTCTCGGCTCGCTTGTGTATCCTCGGAGGTGGAGCCCTTAGCCCGACTCCACCTCTCACTACTAGACCGGACAGACAGACAGACAGACAGACAGACAGACAGACAGACAGACAGACACACACTTCCACGCATAGACGTTTATATATAAGACTAGCAAAATACCCGTGCTTCGCAGCTGAGAAGTAGTGTGCTAAAGAAGTAATGAAAAAGAAAAGGAAACATTTTAATAATAACGTAACATGATTGACATTGTCATTGTCATCAGTGTTGCTGTCATATATATATATATATATATCAATATATATAAACACACACACACACAAACATATATATACATATACACACATATATACAGTATATATACATATACATCCACATATATATACATATATATATATATGCATACATATGTATATATATATATGTGTGTATGTGTATATATATATTGTCAGGGATGCCAGGGGCCATGACCCGGCCGGGACGCCAGGAGGGACCGGAAGAGGGTCAGAGCCCTGCCTGGATCACGTGGGGTTCGCCTTCCGGGTTGCTTTGGTGGCCACGGGTCAAGGGCCTGGAAGCCTTTCCCTGTAGGGGCCCGTGGTCACCGCCAGGAGGCGCCCCAATGCCTTGGGGACCTGTTAACCCAGCACTTCCGCCACAACAGGAAGTGCTGGGGAAGTTTATGATGGCGCCCGGAGAGCAGCCGGGAGGACAGCCGGCACTTCCGCCACGCTGGGGCGTGGCCAGAGGAGGAATGCCGGGAACACCAGGTGCTCATCCGGGTCATCTATAAAAGGGGCCGTCTCCATTCATTCAGGGCTAGAGTCGGGTGGAAGGAGGACGAGGCAAGAGGAGTTGTGGAGGCGGCCCGAAGACAAGGCATTGTGGCCAGGACTTTGTGTTTGTATTTGGGGTTTGTGCACGTGACTGGGTCTGTGTGACCAATGAACTGGGGTCTTTGTTACCATAATTATTCTTGTAAATATTGTAAATAAACGTGCGGTGGTTGAAGAACAACATGTCTGCCTGTCTGTGTCCGGGCCAAGTTCACAATATATATATATATATATATATATATATATATACTAGCAGAATACCCGCGCTTCGCAGCGGAGAAGTAGTGTGTTAAAGAAGTTATTAAAAAAATTTTAAAAATAACGTAACATGATTGTTAATGTAATTGTTTTGTCATTGATATGAGTGTTGTTGTCATATCTATATATATATATATATATATATATATATATATATATATATATATATAGCAAAATACTTGCGCTTCGCAGCAGAGAAGTAAAAAGAAAAGGAAACATTTTAATAATAACGCAACATGATTGACAATGTAATTGTTTTGTCATTGTCATGAGTGTTGCTGGCATATATATATATATATATATATACTGCTCAAAAAAATTAAAGGAACACTTTTTAATTAGAGTATAGCATCAACTCAATGCAACTTCTGGGCTATTGATCTGGTCAGTTAAGTAGCAGAGGGGGTTGTTAATCAGTTTCAGCTGCTTTGGTGTTAATGAAATTAATAACAGGTACTCTAGAGGGGCAACAATGAGATGACCCCCAAAACAGGAATGAAGGGTTTAACAGGTGGAGGCCACTGACATTTTTCCCTCCTCATCTTTTCTGACTGTTTCTTCACTAGTTTTGCATTTGGCTACAGTCAATGTCACTACTGGTAGCATGAAGTGATACATGGACCCTACAGAGGTTGCACAGGTAGTCCAGCTTCTCCAGGATGGCACATCAATACGTGCCATTGCCAGAAGATTTGCTCTTTCTCCCAGCACAGTCTCAAGAGCATGGAGGAGATTCCAGGAGACAGGCAGTTACTCTAAGAGAGCTGGACAGGGCTGTAGAAGGTCCTTAACCCATCAGCAGGACCGGTATCTGCTACTTTGGGAAAGGAGGAACAGAATGAGCACTGCCAGAGCCCTACAAAATGACCTCCATCAGACCTCTGGAGTGAATGTCTATGATCAAACAATCAGAAACAGACTTCATGAGGGTGGCCTGAGGGCCCGACGTCCTCTAGTGGGCCCTGTACTCACTGCCTGGCATTGTGGAGCTTGATTGACATTTGCCATAGAATACAGGAATTGGCAGGTCCACCACTGGCACCCTTTGCTTTTCACAGAAGAGAGCAGGTTCATCCTGAGCACATGTGACAGACGTAAAAGGGTCTGGAGAAGCCGTGGAGAACATTATGCTGCC
Source organism: Polypterus senegalus (assembly GCF_016835505.1). Classification (NCBI taxonomy): domain Eukaryota; kingdom Metazoa; phylum Chordata; class Cladistia; order Polypteriformes; family Polypteridae; genus Polypterus; species Polypterus senegalus. Next base: position 1,715,431 of record NC_053154.1, on the reverse strand, counting down.
TGTAACATTGTTCAACATGACCAGTTTGGTGCAGGGTCAGTGATGGTCTGGGGAGGCATATCCACGCGGGGATGCACAGACCTCTACAGGCTAGATAACGGCACCTTGACTGCCATTAGGTATCAGGATGAAATCCTTGGACACATTGACAGACCCTACACTGGTGCAGTGGTTCCTGGGTTCCTCCTGGTGCACAACAATGCCTGACCTAATGTGGCGAGAGTATGCAGGCAGTACCTGGAGGATGAAGGAATTGAAACAATTGAATGGCCTTCACGATCCCCTGACTTAAACCCAATAGAACATCTGTCGGACATTATGTTTCGGTCCATTAGGCGCCGCCAGGTTGCTCCTCAGACTGTACAACAGCTCAGGGATGCCCTCATACAGATCTGGGAGGAAATGCCACAAGACACCATCCGTCGTCTCATTAGGAGCATGCCCCGACGTTGTCAAGCATGCATACAAGCTCGTGGGGGCCACACAAGATACTGAAAAGCATTTTGAGTAGCAGAAATTAAGTTTTTGAAAAATGGACTAGCCTGCCACATCTTCATTTCACTCTGATTTTAGGGTGTCTACACAATTGAGCCCTCTGTAGGCAGAAAACTTTTATTTCCATTAAAAGACTTGGCATCCTTTTGTTGCTAAGACATTGCCCTGTCGTTATTTGTATAGATATCCAACTTCATATTGAGATCTGATGTATCTAATGTGTTTCTTTAAAGTGTTCCTTTAATTTTTGTGAGCAGTGTATATATATATATATATATATATATATATATATATATATATATATATATATAAATACATATGATATACTATGGTGTGCCAATCAAATACATTGATTTTCTCAATATATAAAGTCGGCGTCAGAATATATAAAGTCAAAACTTGAATAAATAAAGTCGGCGTCAGAATATATAAAGTCATTCCTGATTATATAAAGTCAACATCGGAGTATATAAACTCACTCTTGAATATATAAAGTGAAAGTCAAAATCTATTGATTGAAACGACTCTGACCTGAACTAAGTTAACAAAAACGTATTCAGAAAAATAAATTAAAAAAACACTGTTCAGTTAATGTTTTGAAAATGATGCATGTGCCCTGCCCAGGATTGGTTCCTACCTTGCGCCCAGTGTTGGTTGGGATTGGCTCCAGCAGACCCCCGTGACCCTGTGGTCGGATTCAACGGGTTGGGAAATGGATGGATATTCCAACGCTGA
>NC_053154.1:1669460-1713701 GCF_016835505.1 Polypterus senegalus | reverse complement strand
TTATTTCAACAATATGAAGCTGAGAAAGGAGACAGCAGCCTCCCGCACCTCATCTCTTTGTTTGCTCCTTTTCCAAACGATGTGATCTCGACAGAGTTGGACTGGATTGATAGAATTAACTTCAGATTTATAAGACAATGTCTACAGAATGAAGTCGTAACCCCACAGCACAAAGAGGCTTTACGAGGTCTTGAGCAAATCATAATCCTCAGTCTTGAGGAGGCTGTAAGGTACGTTTAATTACTGAGCACTGAAATGGAGGCAGAACTCATTTAAAATGGTGGTTGATACTGTATATGGTGGCTGAGCAGATCTGTTGTTTTATCTCACACTTTGTGAATCTTTTTCTCATGTTCTCATCTTTTATTCCCCTCTGCCATGCTGATGTTATTTTCATTTATAATCGGCCATCTCTTGTTTTTTTTATTTTTTCCTTACATCCCTTGTGATCTTCAGTTCTGTCTCTTCACTCTTGTTGGAGATGTTACAAACATACAAAGCTGTTTCAGTTCCCCTGTGTCTTCTTTATTTTCTTCATTTCTTTTGAGTTGCACTCCATAGGTATTCTTTTAATAATTTAAGTTTGTTCATGAATAAGTCTAAGCCAACACTTTTATCCTCCTACTTTAGATAAATTAAATTTAAGTTGACTCTGCCCTTTTCTATACTTTTCTTCACTTATCTTCTGTCCATAGGCTTTTCCATTTTCTGACAGCACCAGAAAGTCCTAGAGACTCCTCTGTCCGTGAAGAGCTCAGCATCAAGTGTGACAGTTTCATAGTCGGTCAGTCTTTCCATAATGCAAAGTAAAATCTTGTTAGCTTACTTCTGTTTTCATCTTGGCTCATATTTCTAAGAGATGATCTTCATTTATGACTTCCCAGCTCATGGAATTTGTCATATTAAGAAAAACAAAAACATCCATCCATCCATTATCTAACCCGCTGAATCCGAACACAGGGTCACAGGGGTCTGCCGGAGCCAATCCCAGCCAACACAGGGCACAAGGCAGGAACCAATCCTGGGTAGGGTGCCAATCCACTGCAGGACACACACACAAACACACCCACACACCAAGCACACACCAGGGCCAATTTAGAATCACCAATCCACCTAACCAGCATGTCTTTGGACTGTGGGAGGAAACCGGAGCGCCCGGAGGAAACCCACGCAGACACGGGGAGAACATGCAAACTCCACGCAGGGAGGAGGACCCAGGAAGCGAACCCGGGTCTCCTAACTGCGAGGCAGCAGCGCTACCACTGCGCCACCATGCCGAAAACAAAAACATACCTTGTACTTTCTTAATATTCTTACTTCTCTTTTCTTCACATCTTTATTTCTCTGTCTTAAAGGAGTGGTTTGTACACACAGTAAATTTAAGCACAAAGTCATGGTGTTTCATGTTTTACCTAATCATCGTCATTGTTTTTTGAGACAAGAAAGTTGCAGACATTTGCAGTCCTACAAATTACTAAAGAACTTCTACACATGCACCATTGAAAGTTTTCCGACAGGTAGCATTACCTCCTGGCTTGGTAAGAGCACACAACAGGAAAACAAGGCTGTGCGTAGAGTGGTGTGGTCAGCTGAAGGCATCATTGGGTGTGCACTCTTTATCTTCCAGGACATCTACACCAAGTGATGTTGGACCAGAGCAAAGAAAACTATCAATGCTGTCAGCCAGCCCAACAATGACCTCTTTTCTCTGCTGCAGTCCAAGGCAAGTCAAAGACCTCTTGCACTTTAAGCTTTAAGTTATATTTAATTTAACCTTTGAGTTACATTCAATCCTTTTCCTTCTGTTTACTGAATTCAGTATTGCTTCATACACACACAGACACAGACAAACACTCATATCTTATATATAAACGTCTATGAGTGGAAGTGTGTGTGTGTCTGTCTGTCTGTCTGACCAACCCAGAAGGGAGAGGTGGAGTCGGGCTAAGGGCTCCACCTCCGAAAATACACAAGCGAGGCGAGAACTTCGACAAAATGAAACATCCGAAGAGACAGTCACTCTCTTATCTGCTAACACAGAAGTCAGGTGAGCACATCGGCAAAACGGTATCCCATTTTACTTTTCTTCCCGCTGCTAACACATAAGCAAGGTGAGTACGTTGGCAAAACAAAACCTCCTAGGAGAAAGATGCCCAGAGTAGTTCCTCTCAATTACCTGACATCTCTACATTTCCAATTTTTCTGATGATTTTAATAGTTTTTAGGACCCCAGGCTTTTTACAGCACGGCCTTACACAGCTAGTATATATACTGTATACATATAATGGTAAAAAGCACACAACAGACCGAAAAAGGCTTGAGGATGGCCACCCCGTATACTGCAACATATGCAAAAATAAAGGAAACATCTTTATAGGCAGAGTTCAAAATGAAACTGGCTGACATATTAAAAACCAAGCCTTAAATATGGTGGAGAGAAGGAAGAGGTGGAGTCAAGATGGCTGGAACAGGAACTGATGTGGTGGTATGATGGATTCTGGGTATGGGATCTGATGTCATCAGTGTTGACCGGAAGTGACATTAGCAGTGGGTGGACTGGCTGGGTCTTTGGGTGAACTGCAGAGGATCAAAAGGGAAGAGGATTAGTTGAGAGCGCTAACCCCTGGTTTGGCTGACAAATATCAGTATTTGAACCTGTTAACTGTCCGCCATGTGTACGTGTGTGGCAATATATATACTTGTAATGAATTGTAAAAGCATATTATATTATATATGAGGTAAAAATTCTATATAATTTATTCTTTTTGGACTTTTTAATGTCCCACTGTAACTTTGAAGCTGATCTAGTTTTTCCATTTTAACCCTGTCTGTTTCTAATTGTATCAGTCATGTATGTGGTATTACATTTTTCCCTACTTAAATCTCAGAATTGTTCCCCAAAACTTCATAAGTTCTAAATATAATTATCAACAACTACTTGATCAATGTTGTATTTTCCTGTTTTTAAAGTAACTATTTGATTTCCTTTTAATGCAATAAGCATTAGCCGTGTTAACTTATTAAAATGTTCCTAGCACTGTATCTCGTCTGTGATCAGACCATTTATTATAGCATGTGTGGTGACACAGACATCACAAGTATTTATGTCAAAACTTCAACAGTAACCAGTTTATGTTGCCAATGACGTGTATAACAATGACCAGAGACAGAGTCCTTATACTACCCACCATGCTTGAATCCACAAACAATATTTCTGTGCTCTTCCCATCTCTGGTCCCTGTTGCCTGTGGCTGAATTCTAAAACCATTTGTTAGAAGATACCTTAGTATCATAGACTTGTTCTTGCACTGCCTTCACATCTTTCTGCACTCTCCATCTAAGGGTCATTGATTGTGAGGTTAAGTTCAATTTTATGGTCTGCCTGATTGGGAAAGGCAGAGAAGAAGAGAAATTTGAAAATGGAACAAAGGAAAGAGAAAACTGCAGTCAAACATTCCAGTGGGTCAACAAAAGAAGAGACAAAAGTCATCAAAAGAACAAAGTCTAATACACTAATCAGTACTCCAAACAGTAGCCAAGTGTGGGACGCAAACCTTAGAAGGAAAGTTTAGAAACACTTGGCCAAATGGGGGAGGCAGCTTGATGGATGAGGTCTCCAGGACTATAAACAAATCCAAATCATATTATGTGATGTCATCCATTGTTAAATTCTGCTACGTACTTCTAAAATTTTTATTTTTATACTGTATTGAGGATTTGCTCTATTCTATGTGTTGTATTGTATTGACCCTCTTCATTTTGACACCAACTGCACGCCCAACCTACCTGGAAAGGGGTCTCTCTTTGAACTGCCTTTCCCGAGGTTTCTTCCCTTTTTCCCCTCCACCTTATCGTGGTGGAGGGGTTTGCGTGTCCCAATGATCCTAGGAGCTATGTTGTCCGGGGTCACCCAAGGCAAACTGGTCCTAGGTGAGGGATGAGACAAAGAGCGGTTCAATGACCTCCAATGAAAGAAAAAATTTGGACGTCTTTTTCCCTTGCCCGGACGCTGGTCACCGGGGCCCCCTCTGGAGCCAGGCCTGGAGGTGGGGCTCGATGGCGAGCGCCTGGCAGCCGGGCCTGCACCCATGGGGCTTGGCCGGGCACAGCCCGAGGAGGTAACGTGGGTCCTCCTCCCCATGGGCTCACCACCTATGGGAGGGGCCAAGGAGGTTGGTGCAGTGTGAGTTGGGTGGTGGCCGAAGGCGGGGACCTTGGCGGTCTCATCCTTGGCTACAGAAACTGGCTCTTGGGATGTGGAATGTCACCTCTGAAGGGGAAGGAGCCTGAGCTAGTGTGCGCAGGTCGAGAGGTTCCGCTAGATATAGTCGGGCTCACCTCGACGCACAGCTTGGACTCTGGAACCAATCTCCTTGAGAGGGGCTGGACTCTCTACCACTCTGGAGTTGCCCCGTGAGAGGCCGAGCAGGTGTGGGCATACTTATTGCCCCCACTTGGAGCCTGTGCATTGGGGTTTACCCCGGTGGGCGAGATGGTAGCCTCCCTCCGCCTTTTTCCTGACTGTTGTTTGTGCGTATGCGCCAAACAGCAATTTGGAGTACCCACCCTTTTTGGAGTCTCTGAGGGGTGCTAGAGGGCATACCTTCTGGGATTCCCTCGCTTTGCTGGGAGACTTCAATGCTCACGTGGGCAATGACAGTGAGACCTGGAAGGGCGTGATTGGGAGGAATGGCCCCCCCGATCTGAACCCGAGCGGTGTTTTGTTATTGGACTTCTGTGCTCGTCACCGATTGTCCATAACGAACACCATGTTCAAGCATAAGGGTGTTCATATGTGCACTTGGCACCAGGACACCCTAGGCCTCAGGTCGATGATCGACTTTGTGGTCGTGTCATCGGACTTGCGGCCATATGTCTTGGACACTCGGTGAAGAGAGGGGCGGAGCTGTCAACTGATCACCACCTGGTGGTGAGTTGGCTTCAATGGTGGGGAAGATGCCAGTCAGACCTGGTAGGCCCAAACGTGTTGTGAGGGTCTGCTGGGAACGTCTGGCAGAGTCCCTTGTCAGAAGTAGCTTCAACTCCCACCTCCGCAGAACTTCAACCACGCCCCGAGGGAGGTGGGGACATTGAGTCCAATGGGCCATGTTCCGCCTCTATTGTTGAGGGGCTGACCGGAGCTGTGGCCGCAAGGTGGTCGGTGCCTGTCGTGGCGGCAATCCCCAACCCGCTGGTGGACACCGCGTGAGGGATGCCAAGCTGAAGAAGGAGTCCTATAGGACTTTTTGTCCTGTGGGTCTCTGGAGGCAGCTGATAGGTACCGCAGGCCAAGCGAACGGCTTCGTTGTTGCTGAGGCAAAACTCGGGCATGGGAGGAGTTTGGAGAGGCCATGGAGAACGACTTCGACGGCTTCGAGGAGATTCTGGTCCACCGTCCGCCTCAGGAGGGGAAGCAGTGCAGTGTCAACACCGTGATATGGTGGGATGGTGCCTGCTGACCTCACTCGACGCTAGGGTCGGTGGGAGGAGTACTTCAAGACCTCCTCAATCCCACTAACATGCCTTCCACGAGGAAGCAGAGCCTGGGGACTCTGAGGTGGGCTCTCCCATCTCTGGGACTGAAGTCACCGAGGTGGTCAAAAACTCCTTGGTGGCAGGGCCCCGGGTGGATGAGATACGCCGAGTTCCTTAAGGCTCTGGATGTTGTAGGACTGTCTTGGTTGACACGCCTCTGCAACATCGCATGGACATCGGGACAGTGCCTCTGGATTGGCAGACCGGGTGGTGGTCCCCTCTGTGTTCCAACTATAGAGGGATCACACTCTCAGCCTCCCTGGAAAAGTCTATTCGGGGTTCTGGAGAGGAGGGTCCGCCGGATAGTCAACCTCGGATTCAGGAGGAACAGTGTGGTTTTCCCTGGTCGCGAACAGTGGACCAGCTCTTCACCCTTAGCAGAGTCCTGAGGGTGCATGGGAGTTTGCCCGACCGGTCTACATGTGTTTTGTGGACTTGGAAAAGGCATTCGACCGTGTCCCTCGGGAATCCTGTGGGGGTGCTCCGGGAGTATGGGGTACCGGACCCCTGATAAGAGCTGTTCGGTCCTGTACAACCGTGTCAGAGCTTGGTCCGCATTGCCGCAGTAAGTCGAGCCCGCTTCCAGTGAGAGTTGGACTCTGCCAGGGCTGCCCTTTGTCACCATTCTGTTCATAACTTTATGGACAGAATTTCTAGGCGCAGCCAGGGTGTTGAAGGGGTCCGTTTGGTGGACTCAGGATTGGGTCACTGCTTTTGCAGATGATGTTGTCCTGTTTGCTTCATCAGGCCGTGATCTTCAGCTCTCTGGATCGGTTCGCAGCTGAGTGTGAAGCGGCTGGGATGAGAATCAGCACCTGCAAATCCGAGATCATGGTCCTCAGCCAGAAAAGGGTGGAGTGCCCTCTCAGGGTTGGGGAGAGATCCTGCCCCAAGTGGAGGAGTTCAAGTATCTCGGGTCTTGTTCACGAAAGTGAGGGAAGAATGGAGCGTGAGATCGACAGGCGGATCGGTGCGGCATCCGCAGTGATGCGGCTCTGCATCGGTCTGTCGTGGTGAAAAAGGAGCTGAGCCGTAAGGCAAAGCTCTCAATTTACCAGTCGATCTACGCTCCTACCCTCACCTATGGTCATGAGCTATGGGTAGTGACCAAAGAACGAGATAGGTAATACAAGCGCTGAAATGAGTTTCCTCCGCAGGGTGTCTGGGCTTTCCCTTAAAGATAGGGTGAGAAGCTCAGTCATCCGGGAGGGGCTCAGAGTAGAGCATCGAGAGGAGTCAGATGAGGTGGCTCGGCATCTGATCAGGATGCCTCCTGGACGCCTCCCTGGTGAGGTGTTCCGGGCACGTCCAACCGGGAGGAGGCCCCGGGAAGACCCAGGACACGCTGGAGGGACTATGTCCCGGCTGGCCTGGGAACGCCTTTGGGATTCTCCCGAAGAGCTGGAAGAAGTGGCCGGGGAGAGGGAAGTCTGGGCCTCTCTGCTCAAGCTGCTACCCCCGTGACCCAACCTCGGATAAGCAGAAGAGGATGGATGGATGGATGGTTTTTTTAGGAGCTGTTCCTTTTCTTCTTAGAGAGTCAAGGCTGGGGGGGCTGTCAAGAGGCAGGGCCTGTTAAAACCCATTGCGGCACTCCTTGTGTGATTTTGGGCTATACAAAAATAAATTGTATTGTATGGTATTGTATTATACTTTGAAAATTGTTTAGGAATGTCCTGAAATGTGGAATGTTGGTGACAACATCTCTACAGTCTTTCTTTTTTAAATCCTCTCCATGTTTGCTTAAAAGTGGAGAAGCGCCATTCTGTGTTCTTCTGGTAGTTTGTCATTGTAGACCCTTAGTGTTGCACCCTTTCCATTTCTTACTTATATATTTTTTTACAAATACAAAAAATAAATGAATAAATAGAAAAACATTATTATTTGTATAAAATTTTCAAACTTTTCATAGTTTGCAGATTTAAACTAATTTATTATTTTTGAACATGTGGCCATTTTTAAAATAAAATATTTTTCAATCTCGGTGATGTTGTGCTTTCATAAATGAAACTTCAGTGGCTCAGTGTGATCAGTGCTGTTTTTTTTACAGAGACGTTATTTATTAAAATAAGAACATGTGTAATGTCTTTATTTCCTTTACAGGAAGGGTTTCCTGAGCTCTGCTTGCTGTTACAAATATCTCATGGACTGTGGAAACCAGTGGAACTTCAATGAATATTTGAGGCTCACAAACAATGAGGTCCACGTGAACCCAATCTGGTCAGAGGAGACACTGAAGACAATGAGTGACTTTATTAAACACTCCTCAAAAAGAGTCAACATGATACTGGCCTGTGATGGTTACTGTGAGATACGTGAAAGATGTGTTCACTTCTTGTCAGACTGTCTGGGTTGGATGTCCTCTATATGGTAAGTAATGCAAAATGGTAATCTCCCTGTGTTTCTCACTTCTTATTTTTAATTTTTCTTGTTATTTTTGTGCGTCAGCTCGGCTCCCAGGTGCACAGTCTGATGTTCACCTGCGCCATTTAAAGATACAGAGCAGAATTAATGGCTCCTTTTATGCATATGTGGTTGATGTTTGGCTGGAGCAATCAGGTTCTTACTTTGAAATTCACCTTTTTTTAATATATGAATTCATTTAGCATCCCATTGATATTCTTTTTGTGTTTTGGAGGATTCTGGAATTCGGAGAATTCATATTTAGGGTTTAAAATTATTGAAACACTTCACTTCTTATTGTGCCATCATTTTGTTTTTTGTTGGCTCCACCATTTTGGATTTAGCCTGTATGTGCTTTTGCTGTATAGCTGTACAGAATAAGTAGAGGTCATGACCTTTGATGTCACTGTGTAGAGAATATAAAGGTCAGGGGTCACGCAGTTCCCAATTTTCTAAGGTTAGATACAAACATAAAAACTTGTCTGTATTAGTTATATTCGTCTTGGTTTTAAATTTCATCAATGACATTTTGTTTGTGGTACGTCTTTGTTTAGTGATTTGGCTCTGACAACAGGAAAGAAAAATTGTTGATTTTGATCTTTGCTCTCATATTTCATCTCCCAGTCTCTGTTTCAAAGTGTATCTGCCTTTTCTTCTTGTAAGCCATTACATTGTCAATGTATAATAAATCTAATGAACTCAAACTAAGATTGATGCATGAGACATATCTGAGACATTGACATTTGATGACACAATTGTCATTGATGAGAAAATGTGATGTTTTGTGTTTCTGATGAATTCATTGTGGTGTTTGTAAGAATGAAGTGAATTTGGAAAACAACAGAAAAAATATAAGCCCTTCATATCTACAGGGACTGTTCTTTTAAGGTTTTATGATTGCTATTTTGTTTTGTCGCAAGCTGACACTAAAATAAGCATACGCCACTGTCAATAATTATAAGAATGTTTAATTGAAGACTTCAGTCAAGCCATTTTCAGGAAAACACTCACAGATTATTATCAGCAAAGTAGCTGTAGAAGTAACATTCCCCTTCATCACTGAAAGACTTTGTAAGGTGTTTACTGTTCAAGTAATTGTTCTCATTTTCTTAGTGTGGTCCCCGGCCGGGACGCCCAGGAGGACCAGAGGAGGGCTTGTGCCTCCTCCAGACCGCGAGGGGGCGTCCGTCCTGGTTATGCTGGGGGCCATGGGTAGAGGGCTTGGAAGCCCAACCCTGTAGAGCCCGTGGCCACCGCCAGGTGGCGCCCAGGTGCCTGAGAAACTCTGGAGCCCAGCACTTCCGCCACACCAGGAAGTGCTGGGGGGAAGACGACAGGGGACACCCGGACGGCTTCGGTCGCGCAGTACACTTCCGCCACACTGGGGTGTGGCTAGGACTGATTGCCGGGAAACAGCTGGAGCCCATCCGGGTTCCCATAAAAGGGTCCGCCTCCCTCCAGTCAAGGTGGAAGTTGGGTGGAAGAAGGACAGAGCTGGAGAGAGGACTGGAGGCGGCCAGAAAGGCATTGTTTGACTGTAAGGCCTGGACTTTGGGGGATCGGTGCTGGAGGCACTGGGGATTGGAGTGCACGGTAAATTTGTATATAGTGTAAATAAACAGTGTGTTGGGTGAACTATGTTGTCCGTCTGTCTGTGTCTGGGCCAGAGTCCACATTAGTCAGAATCTTTCTCAGTGCTGGTCCTTCTCGTTTACTGTTAAAAGCCAAACCTCCACGTGTTGGTGGTGAGACACGTCCAGTATGAGATTTGGGAGATGATGGGTCAGTGCAGCGCTGGTTGGAGTCTGCAGGCTGGGCCGCGTTCAAAGGCTCCTTATCAGTCAAGAATGAATACACAGCAGTTGTCACAGACTTTATAAAGCTGATTGCAGATGATTGTCTAACAGAATACAAAGAGGCAGAGCCGGGACTCAGTCCTACCTGTGCAAGTAAGCTTCAGTTCTTCACCTTTAGGTTTCAAGTCAAGTCGATGGATTTCATCCAGCAAGTCAAGTTATACTTAAGAAGACTCGAGTAAAAGAGCACTTACAATATCTCCAATTAATCAAACTGTGGTGATGTCTGATGTGTACTAACATATAAGATGAGAGTTTCACAGTCACCTCTAGTAAACAGAAGACACACAAGTACAATAACTAGTAAAACATCCACGAACAAAGAAAATAGCACAGTGCAGTCTGTCCACCTTTTACAATTAAGTGGTCAGCTTTGAATTTCTTTTGAACATAAAAACATCCTCATGTCTGTCTATTTCAATTTAGATTTTCTGTTTAATTAAAACATTCGAGACCTGTAAAGTGTTATTTATTTTTATTATCTCTACAGCATTTCAGTAACAACTCCAACCCTGGAGTGTATTAGGCAGAATGGAGAGTGCCTTTTTATGTTACAAATCTCAATAATTTTATTTTACATTTTAAATTGGCTTGCAGTACTCAAATTTGAACTGGGTTTTTAAAAAAAAAAGTCTTGCATGAGAGAAGTTCCTTGCACATACCGACCATAAATTAGAGGGAACATTGGTGTTAGGATATATCGATTAAGGAAAGGGAATCGGGCTCATGAGCTGTCTGAGCATTTGCCATTAGAAGACTTTCAGTGTCAGAATGTCCAACAACACATTGCACTAGAAGCTCATAGAAGAGCAGTATAAAGGGTCTCTCGTACTCGTCTTTTATACACAAGCCTAGGGGGCATCTCCCTGCTGCTGATGAGATATGCAGGATAGTGAAGGATAATAAGGGGACACACTCAGTAACTGACTTTCACTGTTTAACTTTGGAGTGGAGCAAGAAAGTCCGGCAGACCACTGATGTCACTTCTCCCCATTTATCATGAATCCCACCTCTCAGGATATAAACAGCCTGTCAAAATATTATGAATTCAAAGTTGTCATGAATGGAAGGATGACTGGAGATCCAAAGAAAAGTTGAGGATTGCATCAAGCAGGAGGCACACACTCCCTGGAAGATGTTCATTAGAATTGCAGCTATATACTGTATAATGTATATAGATATACTGTATGTTATATCCTTCTATATATAAGCGGTCGGGATTGTCCTTCCGTCCCATGAGTGGAAAACGTAGCGGTATTCCACTTATCACAGACTTACTACTTGCAGCTTGCGCTACGAAGCGGCATGATGTGAGCAGAGTTCTGGTGCTCCCATCGTTCCCTTGCTTTTGTGCATGATGCGCTGGAAAAATAAACAAAATGATGTCTCTGGAAATAATTAATGTTGATGGAGTACAAATGCCTCACCGCATTGTAAATATCAGGGGGGTTCAAAAGGGCGACCTCAATATAGAAAAAAAGTTTAAATTTCCTCACAAAAATAACAGAAACTACGAGTATTAAAGTAATACCACTCAAATGCAATATAACCAAATTAATGAGTTTGTATAAAATATCAAATTGATCTACATATTGAATTGCCTTAAGAAGTTGTCAACTTAAAAGTCGGTCACCTTAAAAGGCGAGTCAGCCTAGTATTACATATATATTGTGGACCACCAAGGGGTGTACTGCTCCACAAACCCCAGACACAACAGACACAGAGCCCAGTCTTATGACACAGAACGCTTTTATTTCAGTGGGGAAGCGTTTTCCTGTTGCTCCCCACAACACAGTACAATATAAGCTCCAAATAACACACTTCTTCTTGTCAACTCCTCTGTCTCTTGTCCACCTCCACTCCTCCTTGCAAGTTTGTCCTCCACCTCCAGACTCTGGCTCGTCCCTGCCAGGATGACAAGCCCTTTTATATTGGCTAACTCGGAAGTGCTTCTGCTGTTCCGTCCACGTGGTCTGCAAGCACTTCCGAAGCACTTCTGGGTAAAGTTGAAACCTCATGCCATATGCCTCCTCCGCTGCAATCCTGGGGAGCTGCCATCTAACATTTTGGGTGAAGCAGTGCCCTATAGAAGCTGGTTTGCCCTGTCCTCCATTTCTTGGGCATCCTGGCTGAGTTGAGCTGCTGGCCGTCTCTTACAATATGCCTATGTTATATATTATGTATAACATACCTTATAAATATTATGTATATATTATGTACAGTATGACATGACCCCCTACCTCAGCTCAGACTCGTTGGGTCGGGCAGCCTGCACCGAGAGCTCATATACACGGGAGAGAGTATCCGCGTTGGCCTGCAAAGAACCCCCATGATAAACGACTGAAAACTGATATGGTTGAAGGTCTAAAAACCACCTAGTAACACGGGGGTTGTACTCTCAATGAACGGCCATCCACTGCAAAGCGGCATGATCCGTCACCAGGGTGAACTCCTGTCCTAATAGGTAGTACCTCAATTGGGTTACAACCCATTTAATTGCCAAGGCTTCCCACTCCACCACGGCATACCTGGTCTCCCAGTCTAGCAGTTTCCGGCTGAGGTACATAACTGGGTGTTCAGCACCATCGATGCATTGGCTCAGCACGGTACCTAGTCCTGTGTCCAACACATTGGTCTGAAAGGAAAAGAAATGTCACAAAATGCAGCGTCAGTTTTATCATCCCATACCTCTTTTAAAGGTGCCCGTTTCTTTGTCAGATTTGTCAAGAGCGAAGCAATCTCTGAGAAATGAGGCACAAAGCGACGGTAGTAGCTCGCTAAACCCAAGAAAGCTTGTGCTTGCCTCTAAGTCATTGGACAGGGCCATTTTGGAGTGTTGTGGTTTGATGGTTCGCCCCACCAGATAGCCTACATATTTGACCTCTTTTAATCCAAAGAAGCATTTCTTGGAAGCCCAGCTTGTGCTAGTGTGTAGAGAACTGTTTTAACCTGTAGTATATATTCCTTCCACGTGCCAGAATAGGTGACAACATCATCCAAATAAGCGGCACTATATGAATTGTGGGGTTGTAACAGTGTGTCCACCAGACGTTGAAGAGTCACTGGTGCCCCGTGTAACCCAAATGGAAAGACTGTGTACTGCCAATGCCCACTGGAAGTACTAAAAGCAATTTTTTTAACGGAATTTGCCAGTACCCTTTCGTCATGTCAAGTGTAGTTAGGAATTGCACATTACCGAGCCAATCAAGTAAATCATCCACTCTCGGCATCGGATATGTGTCAAACTTAGAGGCCTTTTTGAGATGCCGGAAGTCATTACAGAACCTCCATGACCCATTGAGTTTAGGAACCAGAACGATCGGACTGAGCAAAGGACTGTGGCTTTCTTCAATCACCCCCAGCTCAAGCAGTCCCAAGATTTCTAATTCAACTTCCATTTTCTTTGCCTCCGGGAGATGATGGGGGCGTTCCCTGGCAATAGCCCCTGGGTCTGTTATAATATTGTGTTCAATCAATGCAGCGCGACTTGGTTGCTCACTAACCACCTCCGGAATAGACACAACAGCATTTTCCAGTTCCTGTTTCTGTCTCCAAGTCAAATCCTTTCCGAAATTAAGGGTTTGATGTTTTATGAAAAGGGAGCAAGGCTGACTGGAGGAGGGATCAAGTTCCCTGTCCTTCCATGGTTTCAGAAAATTGATGTGATAAACTTGCTCACTCGGCCAATGATTAAGTTGTTTAACCAAACAATCAACAAATCCTTTTCTCTCCATAATTTCATATGAGCCTTGTCAATGGACCAATAATTTAGAATGGGAGGATGACATGAGCACCATTACATGATCCCCCGGGTGGAATTCCTGGAGGGTGGTGTTTCTGTTATAATATCGCGACTGGGCTGCTTGAATACGTTCTAAGTGTTCTGTTAATAAGGGTCTGATTTTAGCCAATCTATCACGTAACTGTGTGATATATTCTAAAATATTAGAGGAGGGAAGGACCTCTTCTTCCCATCCTTCTTTTAACATAACCAATAACCCACGGGGTTGTTTTACATACAATAGCTCAAAAGGAGGAACAGGCAAACAACACGAGAGGGAGCAACTGATCCCAATTCCTCCCATCCTCGCTAACTACCTTATGTAATATCTGTTTCAAAGTTTGATTAAGTTGTATTAAAAAATAGGTTTCAACATCATGTCTCTCAGTTAAATATGTCAAATGAGAAGGAAGAGACCGAGTGGCCTCTGTCTGCACCATTGTTGCAGCCCGCACCAATTGTGTGTATTTTTCTCCCATCTGCACCTTCTGGGTGCTTAGTTCTGCCATGATGGTAATCAGAACTGTGTTCAAGTCTTGCTCTTCAGTCCTCTTTTTCGAATGAATATATCCTTCCGACTACGCCAATTGTGATGAATTATAAGACTCCAACACAACAAAAAAGAGCTGGAGACCATTCCTGTATAATGTCCAAAGGTCTATAATGAAAAAAGACCAGAAATCATGACCAAAATACTGTATAGAAAATTGACAAAGCGCATATGCAAGAATGGCGTTTTTATACAATAAAATATGAAGGATGGAAGTTAGTTGGCAGGAGATGACATCATGGCTGTCAGATGGAAGTGATGTCATCTTTAGAAGCCAGAAGTGATGTGGAGTCAGAAGTGATGTCATCAAGGTGGAACCGGAAGTGACATTGTGACGATGGCGCTGGAAGTGACATTGTCTTTGGGAGTTAGAGGAGGATGTGACGATCGGTCGCCTTCTTGGGAACCCGGAAGTACTGGAGGTATTTTATGTTTCTTCTTTATGTCTGAAGAGAGAAAGAGGCGTTATTACCTTGGATCAATCCCTTGTCTCATGATATTTCACTCACCTCTGGGCATGCTGACTGCCTCCTAAACGAGCGTGTGTGACATATATATATATATATATATATATATATATATATATATATATATATATATATATATATATATATATATGCATATGCAGCAGTACTTCAATTAGTTAAAACCATATCTTCCAGCAGTCCCTACAGAGGCTCTGATTGGTCTTCTGTCTGGGGTGTAGGGGCTTTTGGGGTCAAAGGTGGTCAGAGTGGCTCTTGAAAGGAAGGCTGGTGTCCAAAGACAAAGGTGTTTTTTTTTTTTTTGTATTTTGTGTTCCATGTACCTGTCTGGCTGCTTTCTGTTGATTAACCGTACTTAGTCGCTGTGTCCTGGATTGTTTCGTTGTTGGGGTCTGGATTGTGTTCTGTTTACCTGTGTGCTGAGGACTAATAGTGGGGTCATGGCCTTCCAGCAAGAAAAGGAGCGCTCCTGAACCGTCCACCTGTCCACCCGTCTTCACCTTTTTCAGGGCCTAGCGGTAGGACTGTCCTTTCATTCTCTTTCAATGTATAGATCTCTGGACTTATTATCTTCATCATTTCATTACATCCGGTGCTGTTTTCCATGTACTTTGCTGTGAGGGGTTGTTTGTGTTTGTGGTTTAATGTAATATCGCCATAGGGGTACAGGGGTGGTTTTTTGTTGTTTTCATTTACTTCATTTAATTTCATTATATTCTTTAATTGTTGTTTCATCTCAGTGTGCATTATTTTGTCTCTGTTTCTGAGTGTGGGCGGGTCGGGCCAAGGCTGGGAGCGTCCCTGGGATCTCCTCTATAAAAATAAATAAATCGCCATCTTCTTGACGGTGTGAATCTTAGCAGCACCAGACCGCTACAGATTTTGGCGAGCTGGGTGGAAGCTAGGTTTTTTACACATTCCCTTCTAGTCCGATATCACTTACACCCACACAGTAGTCATGTCTGTTGAAAGCGCAGTGCGGGGTGAGGAGCTTGAGCTAAGTGTGCCGCTGAGTTATATGTGTCCGATTGTCAGAGCCCATCTCGAGGAGGAGTTGAGCCTCCTGGATATCCTGTGTGCCTTCAGCCTGGAGCAGCCCAAGACCTGTGAGGTTCTGCAAGTTGTCCTTGTCTGTTGTGGTGCCGATCTTACCTTGGTGCAAGCCACCTTGCCCCTCTTAGTGGTGCCCGTACAAGTGCGAGGAGAGGCAGTCGTAAATACAGGGAGTA
This sequence comes from Polypterus senegalus, assembly GCF_016835505.1. Lineage (NCBI taxonomy): Eukaryota > Metazoa > Chordata > Cladistia > Polypteriformes > Polypteridae > Polypterus > Polypterus senegalus. Next base: position 1,697,862 of record NC_053154.1, on the reverse strand, counting down.
CTTATACCCTTATGAAATACAGCTTGTGGGAAAAGCTTGAAGTGCCTCATGAGCAGTTAAAACCCCTTATCAAGCGGGGTCATTTTTGCTAAATCGCTTGTAATTTGACCTCTCCAAATTAGAATCATTGCTGTTATTGAACTATCTGGAGTATAAACACATGTTTGGTCTCTTTGTAAAGGTAACATTCTCTAGTTTCACCCTTAGTAGTCAGAATCACTGTAGGTGTGACTGATCAAAAGTTATGCACATTAGAACTCACAGAAAAAATGAATTTTTTTGTTCTTGCCTAAGTTTTTTTGTGAAAATAAAGGCCTCTATAGCTGCAGTAGGTAGGTGGGGACAGAAACACACTATGTACCAACAGAATAACTTGTTGACTACTCACATTTCAAATTTGAAAAGAATACCTGTAAAAATGACATTTTTTACACCAGTTTTATGTGGGCATGTCCAGGTGGTTTTTAGAGGGACCTATGGTTTATCCATTATCCACATTTTGGAACGTATGGAAAAAGTGTAATAACTTTTGAATGCTTCAACCCACAGATATCAATGAGGGCTCTACTGAAAGCTTACACCTAAAGGAATCTACATCTACACACAGTGTCACTCTGTTAGTTATAAAAATAATAAAAACAATAAAAAATACACATTTCTATGTAAAAATAGTCAATACAAGTCTTATGGGCTAAAAATATATATATATTTTATTTTTTACTTTCTTTTTAATAAAATGCACACAAACTATATACATTTTTTTACAAACTGTTACAACACAGCTCAGCGTTTTGCCACTGATTGTAGCAATCCCTAGCAGGCAGAAAGCACAAGGGCGTGTCACATGTTGCTCTCTGCCATTAGACGTCTCCTGGTCCGATTGATCACTGTCACGCCGCGTACATGCCTTTACTACTTCATCGAGAGTGTATTTACGTTTATCTGTACTTTTATCCATATTTAAAATGCGAAAAAACTAGGTGAAATCACAATAAACAAGCACGCACCAAGTCTGCAGACTGGCACAAATGCCAGCTTCGCGCAGCTCCGATCGGTTTTGCTTACAAGTTAGCATGGCAAGTTACATATCGGCGTGCTCAGCTGCTCATTGGCTGTAAGTTTGGAGTGTCACTCACCGCGTCCAATCAAACTGGTAGATTCTACCAGGGTTTGGAGTTGTGCGTCATCGTTCAGCTGTCCGTGACACTCGTTGGCTATACGAGGTGCCAGTCACCCCCCAGACCCCTCGTAATTGGCCAACTTAGGTGTTGATCAGAAGCTAACACTTCCGTGTAACATGCTTTAGCATGGTTATTGCCGACAGAAACAAATTACGTCTGATATGACCAATAGAAATGAAAAAAAATTTAGGAGCTAGTCTCAAGTTAAGAAACGTATTCTGGAGTTTTTGTTCCTTTGAGGATCTATCGTGTTTTGGACCTAATCGTTTTACTGGATTATATTCCCTGGAGCCTTACGGACAGAATGAGATAAATATTGCTCGGAAATATTGATGTTTGACTTGCAGAGAGCCGTCAAAGGTAGGAAAAGTCAGCTCTTAAAAGTATTTACTTCTCTGTAAAAAAGGATTTAGTGTCAGTGCTGTGGTTGTTGTGTGTCAAAATGGTTTATATCATCAGAAAGATGAGACTCTGAATTTTCATTTGATGTGTAGTATGTCGAGGTGCATGACAGAGGGGCATGCACACATGGCTGTGACATGATTGTGATGTCGTCCAATCGTCGTTATGTACCGGGACCGGTACGTGTGCATGTTAAGTGGGAAAGTAAAATTCTTTCTCGTGGATGGAAGGGCGCACGGGGCAAAGGGCAGGGTTCCTATGAGGCTCTGCTTACATGAGACACACTGGGAGACAGAAGTTTACATCCTGAAGGATGACCACCTGTCAATGCCCTTATTACTAGGAATGGACTCTCTTATGTTGGTAGGTCTTGCCATCCAGCTGTTGCGGCTGGAGTACGAGTTGCTGGATGAGGAGGTCCATCGGTTTGGGATGAAGGCTCAGAGCAATCTGGTTAGGCCTAACTTGCATTATTACCTCGCGCAGTTGGTGGACAAGCCCAGCCCAGTAGAAAAGGCAATTCTTGAACAGCCGGAGCTCATTCAGCCTCTGCTTAGGAGGAGACGCTCTGTGTGGACAGACAAACTGGGTCGGACAGAGGTGGTGTGTCACCACATCCACACAGTCGACCCAGTCCCAGTTCAGCACAGAGCCTACAGAGTGTCACCTCTGAAAAGAGGAATAATCAAGGCGTGGGTCAACCAGATATTGGCAGGAGGGTTCATCGAGCCTTCCACCTCGCCATGGGCTAGCCCTGTGATGCTCGTTCAAAAGGAAGATGAGACCTACCGATTCTGTGTGGGCTATCGGGAGCTGAACCAGAAGACCTTGAATGATATTTACCCCATGCCACTCGTTCATGACATCTTGGAATCTTTGCATGGGGCAGCGGTGTTCATCTCCCTAGATTTGAAGTCCGGGTATTGGCAGGTGAGGATGGGGAAGAGTAGCATGGAGAAGACCGTTGTCATCACCCCGGAGGGGTTGTTCCAGTTTTGGGTGATGCCCTTTGGACTTAACAACGCAGGGGTGTCATTCCAATGGCTAATGGAGCAGGTCCTCCGGGAGCTCATTGAGAAGACCTGCTTTGTTTACATAGTTGACATCATTGTATTCTCCCCATCTGTTCAACAACATCTAAAGGACCTTGACCACATCTTCCAGCGACTGCGTAAGGGTCATCTTACACTCAACACCAAGAAGTGTAGATTTCTACAAGACCATCTGACTTTCCTCGGCCATGTGGTGTCGACAGACAGGGTCCGAGTGGACCCAAAGAAAATTAAGTCCATCTTGGACTACCCAGTGCCTCAGAAGGTAAAAAGTCTCTAACGCTTCCAATTTGTCCATGGGTTTGTCAACATCGCTGCCCCATTGTTCCAGCTACTGAGGAAGGGATCTCCTTGGGAGTGGTCGGCAGTGTGGCAGGACTCCTTCGAAAGACTCAAACAGGCATTGACATCACCACCAGTCCTGGCACAGCCTGATCCATCATTAACCTTTCAGGTCCACACTGACGCGAGTGACCTCGCGCTCGGCGCCGTTCTCTCTCAAACGAGTCAAGGAGAGGAGAGGGTGGTGGCCTATGCCTCGCGATCACTAAAGGGCGCAGAGTGTAATTATTCCACCACTGAGTGAGGAGTCAGTGAGGGCTTTGCCTTTTATATTTATAGATATATTTATACATACACACACATATACTCCCGAATGATTTTATATTCTGACGCTGACTTTACATATTCAGGTTTTGACTTTATATAATCAGGCTTTGATGTTATATATAATCAGGAATGACTTTATATATTCTGACACTGACTTTATATATTCAAGTTTTGCCTTCATATATTTTAAAGGACTTCATATATTCCGACAAAAGGAGTGGAAAGTACCAATGCACAGAATTCACTCGAGCTCCATATGCGCAAAGCATACAATTATTCAACTTAAAATTCTTTATTTGGTACATCTGTCTCATTTAAAATTGTCCAAAATGTTTCCAGGGCAAGATCCAACCTACAAATATTGCAATCAAGTTCCAGCCTCACTGGGTCACATGTTTTGGGCCTGCGCCAAATTAACATCATTCTGGACCAAAATCTTTAAATGCCTTTCAGACAGCTTTGGTGTCACAATCCCTCCTAATCCCAGCTGTGTTTGGTGGCCTCACAGAGGGGCTTAAAGCAGAGAAGGACAAACAAACTGTGATTGCCTTTACTGCACTACCGGCACGTATATTTATCTTGCTCAACTGTTAGAATCCTAACTCTCCTATTCTAAGTCAGTGGGTAACATATGTTATATACAATTTGAAATTGGAAAAAATCTAATTCTCATCCATATATAATTAATATATAATAATTATATTAATATATAATAATTCTATGCATTAATATTCTCCCTGTGCTTTTCTCCCACTCCAAAGACTGCAGGTTAGGTGGATTGCGCTTCAGCCCTAATTGGAGGTTTGTGGGTCCTTGGGTTGGCAGCCTCCCAGTATTGGGCCCAACTGAACAGAGTGACCATGTTTGGCATTTGGACGGATTGGATGAACCGGCAACTTTTCGACTACTTACTCAGTGCAGATCCCTTAAGCCTCAGAGCCCAACAGAGCAGAGTCACACACACACCGGCACTTTCCGATTGCACAGATCACACACACACACACACACGCACACGCAAGCACACGCACACACTCTCTGAAATGGATTTATTGGGTAAATATTGGCTGGGATACAGATCAATCCCGGCTGTCAAATAGTTTCCGTTCATAGACCCGCTAGTGCATAGGGATTCGTGAGACATCTCGAGAGGGCAGATTTGCCGACAGGGTCGTATCACTGCAGGAACAGATTTCCAGATTGTCCTCTTTTGTGGTGGAACATTTTTAAGGTGAACAAGAGGCACAATAATGTAATTATGACAAGATAAGTAAACTTCATGACTTTAAGAAGGGGGATTGTGTACTGTTGTGTACTGGTATTGATCCTGTTGGATCCACATCAATTTCGGGCTGAATCGCTGGGTCTGGCAGTCATAGAAGAGCGTATGTCTCCCGTGAATTATAAACTTAGGATTCCAGGGCAGCAGAAGCCCATACAAGTTTTGCATATTAACCTGCTAAAAGAGTGGCATGAACTGCACAAGGTTATGGTCATGTGCGCAACAATCCCTCAGACAGAAGTCATTTTTGGAGAAGGATTTGACTGAGACTCAGAAATCTGAGCTGGACTGCCACTTGTCTCTTTCATCTTAGTAAACTGACTGGCCTCTGACCCGTCACAGTTTCTGGATGGATGGAATGAAAGAGTCAGAAAAAGACTTTGAGTTTCTCAGAATGTATGGCAGTCTTGGGCCAATGGGACACGACAATTTAGGGCTGACTCCCCGCCATGTTCAGGTGTCATGCCCTTTGACCTGTTTAGGCATTAATTATGATCTTGTGACTTCTATGCTTTTCACAGTAACCCTCGGTTAGGTCAGACTTGATTTTTTGTCTTTGTGTGTTTATAAGTGGTATGTTGAGGTTCTTAGTTCTCAGTTTATTCTGGTTCTGATCTGTGATCTCTGAGTAGAACAGATCTTATCTAATGCTTCTGACTGGTATGTGGTAAGTAAAGCAGGTTTTTTTTTTTTTTTTTACAAGAAGTGTTTTTATAAGAAACATTTTTTTCATCATAAAATAAGAAAGCAAATCCTACCATCCTCATGTCAAGTGTCAACAGAACTTCAGACACACCAACATGTTGGTTATTTAGTACAATTTTAATAAACTGGGACTCCATGATTGTTTTTCCAGTCGTCTGGCCTGCTGCTGTTCCTTAATCAGTCCTCTAATAATACAATTTATCTGGCTATGGATATTTTAATGTTCCTCACATTAATTTCTTAATTTTTTTGGACAACATATGGTTAGCAGCCTGAATTAGAAGCTCTGTAAGAGAGCTGTAATGAGAGCAGGGCACCGAGCTCAGTAAGTCTTATCGATGAACTCCTTTGATAACCACATTGACTGCACACCTACATGTCCACTTCTACTTCAAGTCTATCAGACTCCAGGTCATCATGGTCTGTGCTTTAAAATGTCCTGTCTTTGTAATGCATGACTTTATCATTTCTCATTTCAGTTTTTTTTTTTTCTGATTTTTGCATTTTTTTAGTTTTTCTATAGGATTTAATGAGAAATCATTCATAACCATGATGGAGTTGTGTCAAAAGTATGATGGAATTACAGGAGGCTACAATCTGTATAAATTTGTAGAACTCTTTGGACCCCTGCCAAATAAAGTGGACTTCAAAGACACATCTTGGATTAGTCAGGTGGACTTCAGTTTTTTACAGAAGTATCTTCATAAGGATGTAACACAATGGCACACGTACAGTGAGAGTTTGTCAGCCCTGGATCAGTTCATTATCAGAACCCTCTTCAACATTTCAAGGTAAGTCAAAATGAGTTCTGATAATGTACTATGAACAGTTTGAGCCTTAACCCACCTACTTTTAAGACTGATTATTACAAACTGCTCACCTGGTGAGGGGATATCAGGGGTAGAAGGGGAATTAAGATGGCCAACATCACTGAAAGGGTCAGTAGTGGTCACTAAATAACTGACAGCCCCTGCAAAAGTCAGGAGAGTGGCAGCAGCCATAGTTTAAAGCAGGGGTTCTCAACATCGGTCTTGGGGGTCCTCTGTGGCTGCAGGTTTTTGTTCCAACCAGCTTCTGTTTTTAATTGGACCCCTGGGCTAATCAAGTGAAAATTTTTTTCCAGTTGTTTTTGGAAAAATGTAGAAATTAGAAAACTAGGTTTGGTTTTATATATTGTAAAATAAAAAGAAAAACAACTGTAAAGGTTTGGGGTTTCCGGCCCCGTATACTGAAAAACAATTTAGTAAATAATAGTGAATACAGTCAAGGTTGCACATTCGTGCCATTTAGTTGACCGGCCAAAGATGGCGGAGTGGGAGCATTTATGAGTAGGGACCGGAAGTAGTGCATGCTGGGTAGGAGCCGAGGTGGATAGTGGGATTGGTGACGTCATCAGGGACTGGCAGAGGAAGGGCGGAAGTAGTGGTGCGTGGGTGCTGATTCAGACTACTTCATGGCGGGGTGCGTCTTTGTTTCTGTGGAAACAAGAGAGGAAAGTTAGTACTCCATCAGACCCTTCTGGCATGAGAATTCACGATACCGTTTTAGATCCGTCCGCGGCCCCCTATTGGCGCGTGCGTGACAATATATATATATAAAAATGTGCCAAGCAGTTATATGGTAATAATGTTTTTTTTTTTGTTTTTCTCAATATTTTCATCTTGATTCACATTCTGTTTTTTGCTGGGTGTTCTAATTGTTTAATTCATTATTTTCTAATTAGTGGGTCTGACGCTAAAGTAGTTGCGGCCTTTTATTATTCAGTGTTGTTTGCCTGGCTGTCTGCTCTGCTCTGCTTGTTGTCATTAGTAAGATACAATGAAGGGAGCAAACTGCACAGAGAAAGGGCAAAATATAATAAAATCAATAAAAGGGAGTTAAGCATTTAAATCTCTAGCAAAAAAAGAAATATTTCTAAATGTCATAAATATAAAAATCATTCTGTTATGCTTTTCTAAATGTAGAATAAGAGGAGGAGGAAAAATAATATCAGCTAATTAAATGAGATCAGTGTGATCAGGTGTTGTCACTGATTATGAATCTGGTTAGATCAAAAACCTGCAGCTACAGGGGGTCCCCAGGACCAAGTTTGAGAACCCCTGGTTTAGAGGACCACCAAAACACCAGTTGGAGTCCTCTGAGCCACCACACCACACCTCAGCTCCTTGTATCTGATTGGTAGTTGATGGACAGTATGTGTGAGGACATGTCGCTCTGTCATGGTGGATGCTGCTAGATATGACAGACATGCTGTTTGTAGTTCACCTTCATAGCTATCAGACTGCACTTCATAGGCAGGGCTGAATGACACTTTGAGGTATCCATCTGTTCTCAGGACCTTCTGGTGATGGACATTGACTCGTTCTGAAACACGTTATTTAAAAAATAAAGGCAAAATCAGAAAGGTAGAGGAATGGCATCTGCATAAGAAAGAATTTGAATAGGAGCAGCTTCATGTAGAAGATGAGCCACATTAGTGAGGAGATGTGGGTTCAAGTAAAAAATCGGTGAAAAAATGTGATGTTTATAGTGTGCTGTAGACCCCCAAAACACGGATGACTGTGTTATTATACAAATTTAGAGCAAAACAAAAAATACGTCTAAATGAGGTTATTATACTGATGGGGGCCTTAAAACCCTACAAGTAGCACAGAATAGAGTGCAGGAAATAGAAATAAAAACACATTACTGTCATTTATGTTTTAAATGGTTAATCAATAGACTTGCAAATGTTTTAACTAATTTTTGACACACAGCCATTTTGAAACAGAAATATCCAAAGTCAGACTAACAAGCGACATTCGAGCAGAGGGCCGTATTGAGCGCAGGGCTGCTACAGAGAAGTCGGGCAGAACTTTTCTTGGGTGTAATTATGACGAGTCTGAATTTCATGTTTTGTTTTTCTTTATTATGGGTTTCCAACGTTGACTTTTTCCTTTAATAATTTATGATTAGGAATTTAAACTTAAAACAATGATGCTAATGAAGTCAGTATTCTAACTGCAGGTTTTTCTTTACAGTCAGGTTTGTACTTTTTCACTTTTTATGACTTTCTGGTTGCTTGTTCTTTCTGATATAGAAGTTCTGACAGTCACTGGACACAGTGGTCCTTTTGTACAGTTTGATTATTAAACGTGTTCTGTTCTTGTCATCATACTCAGGTGTTTAATGTCTCCTTCAAGAAAAACTCGAGTGTCACTCTCTGTGTGGTGGATTAAGTCAGTAAGACCCTTGTTGATAGACACGGCCACATTTAGATCAGCAGCACCGCGGTGGTACCAAAGGCTCTACGGGGTCCACCTCAGTGTCGACTTGTAAGCCATCACAATAGTGAATACGTAGATTAAGTATGCATGGACCCTAACCAATCACAGGCTTTCTAGTGGCAGGTCCGCTATGACTGACACATCTAACCTATTAGAACAATTCTTATCTTCAACATGTCTTTTGAGGAAGACAAATTAGTATTTGTAAGAAAACAACAAAGCATATCAGCAGATTCATTGTAAGGTCTGAAATGTTCTATTAACCTTGTATTAGTTTTCTGAGTGTGCAAAATATTAATTTCAGCAAATATGATTGCTACTACAAATAGTATAAGTCCTAGTGGTTGCATAATGGGGACCTGCAGGAGCCAAAGTAATGTGTGTGTTGGAGTTTGGAGAGTGTGAGGAGTACTGAAGTAGCGAAAAGGAGGCAAATCATGCTAGTTTAAAAAAGGAAAATGAAAATGACTACCATCTTATGCGGAATAAAACAAATAATGGAGAAGAAAGTGGTCTAAAACTGACAAGAACCTCACATCCAGTGTCCAGGATGAGGGGACACAAGGAAATCTGAGTCTGCCATCCTAAACTGTTTGCTCAATCATCTTTGAGTTATTGCTAACAGAACAGACATATGTGTGCAGCAGACCTCAACCCAGCAAACTTCTTCCTTGTGCTGCCAAAATCACGTCTAGTCCTTAAAAATCTAACATTCCACAATATGAAGAGCTGCCAATCCATAAGAAATTCAAGAAACGAGAGGAGGCCATTCAGTCCATATGTCACTCATTTGTTTATCTAATAGTTCAGCTGTCCAAACATCTTGTCCAGATCTTTCTTAAAGGTTGTCAAGGTGTCATCTTCAACTCCATGGCTCAGCAGTTTGTTCCAGGATCCCACAACTCTTAACGTAAAGAAGTTCTTCCTGGCTTCAGTCCTAAATGCACAATTTCCCAGGGTGTCCACAAGTACACGAGCCTCCATTTAGTCCTAAGAATTTGGCTGCATCTGCATTACTGATGTCTTTGAGAATTTTGAAGACCAGGATGAGGTCTCCATGCCGTCTCCTCTGCTTGGACTAAGCAGGCTTATTTCTCTGAGTCTCCTCACCTCTGCTCTGTGGTGTATTTTTTTTAGTAGAAGAAGCTAACGTGTACTTCCATTAAGACTTTATTTATCTAAGATGGTTTAATTTATCTAAATATAGTGTTGGTTCATTTTATATTTTTTCTGTGTTATTTGTTTTTGTCTGTGTGTTTGGTGAAGTGTCAGAAATGACACTAACTATGGATTGATGATGACCAAGTTCTGCATTAACTGAGCAGCAGCACAGCACTGACTCGGAGTGACTTTGAAACACACGACTTGTTACAGTTTGACTGAGATGAACAGATCTGTGACACTGGATGGCGTGTGACCACAGAACTCGAGTGCTCATCACTTCATTTAGCGGGAGATCGCCACCTGAGCGGCAAGCAGACGAGGTCACTCAGAGCCGACCATGTAAAGCAAGGAGACCATAAAGTGTCAGTCAACATTGTCAGGGTCATTTTATAGCACAATTCTATTGCCAAAGTTAAACAAAGTTCTATTAAATATCATAAAGCACACAATGAAGCTAAAAATCACAAAATAAACAAACAATAAAAAAATAAAGCAATGAAAACACATCCAAACAGAATCACACAGAATGAGAAGAGAACAAAAGCTCACAAAACTCCTTGAGCTGATCCACAGAGGCACGGCCAGAAGGTGGTCCCCTAATAAACAGTGGTAGTCTGTTCTAAAGCTGAGGGGCTGCTGCTGAAATCTGCCTTTGAATTACAATGAGAATGTGAAATATTATAAAGTTACTGTCCTGATGATCATAAACACCCGGATACAGACACTGGACAGAGAAATTCAGTGAGGTAATGGAGAGCCAAAGTGGGCAGCAGCATCTTAAACTGTATCGTCTACCTCACCAGAAGCCAATGGAGAGTGGTCAGAACTACCAGTATACTGACCTTCATCACAGTGAATGGCTACATAAGAGTCCTTGAACCTCTTTGGCATTAACCCCTAGCATTCGTCAGGCTCAGAATTCGATGTAATTACAGTTATTCCTGACTCAGAATTGGGGTCACAGTAATGAACAGCCATTACAGTGTAAAGACTGAATAACTCTCAGGACAATATTCTGCTGCCTTCTAGTGGATAAAATTACATCATGCTGCAAAAGTAACCCCAAAACTTTTAGGTAACTCATCAATATTCATGAATGAGGCGGAGCCTTCAACTAAACCACAATGGCACATAAATGAAAATCTGTAAAGCCAGGTTTGGAACAAATTGAAAGGAACTATTAGCTGAATCAAGTGATAGTGATGGTCATGAGACGTAGACATGATTAGTGAAACTGATATACAGTTGTGCTTGAAAGTTTGTGAACCCTTTAGAATTTTCTATATTTCTGCATAAATATGACCTAAAACATCATCAGATGTCCTAAAAGTAAATAAAGAGAAACCAGTTAAACAAATGAGACAAAAATATTATACTTGGTCATTTATTTTTTGAGGAAAATGATTGAATATATTTGGGGAGGCAAAAAGGGAGGGTGGGGGGTTAAGGGGGGGAGAGAAAGAGAGCAAGCTATATCTATATCTAATCTATCCTTTTACTAATTATAACTACCAATGTAACAATAGGTTGCATGGCAATAACTATTGGGGAAATAGGAAATTAAGGCTGAAGTTGTCTCACTTCCAGTTAAGACTATAAAATTACATCAAAAATTCAGAATCAATGTCTCCATGATGGGACAGTTAGCTTCGTAAGCTGGAATGTTAAAGGCCTGAATCACAAATTAAAGAGAAAGAAAGTACCCTCTCACCTAACAAGTTTAAACGCTAAAATAGTATTTTTACAGGAGACCCACTTACTAAGCAAGGATCAGTTCCAGCTGCAAAAGGACTGGACTGGCCAAATGTTCCATTCTAGTTTTACAAAGAAAACTAGAGGTGTGGGAATTCTTATACATAGAACAGTACCATTTATAGCATCAGATGTAGTATTGGATCCTGAAGGGAGATATGTGATGGTCATGGGAGACTTATCTAACTGTAAAATGATTTTGATAAATGCTTATGCACCTAATGTTGATGATAAGGAATTTATACAAAATTTATTTGCATCCATTCCCAATTTGAACACTCATAAAATTATAATGGCTGGGGACTTTAATTGTGTTTTAAATCCACTCTTAGATAGGACTTCTATCACAGGGGGAACAACATCTAACACTGCAATGATAATTACAAAGTTTATAACTGATCACAACTTATCAAATCCCTGGAGGTTTTTAAGCCCAAACTCAAGAACAAATCCTTTCTACTCATCAGTACATCATTGCTACTCAAGAATTGATTATTTCTTTATAGATAATAATTTCTTGCCTTTGATTAAATCTTGCAAATACGATGCTATTGTTATTTCTGATCATGCACCTCTGATCTTGGAGATAAAGTTACTATGCCCCACGCACTCACCTCGCAGAGGTGTCTCAACCCGCTTCTATTAGCAGATGAGAATTGTACAGAATTTATTTCCAAACAAATCAGCTTCTTCCTAGAGACAAATACATCCTCAGAGATTTCTGCAGGAATACTCTGGGAAACTCTTAAGGCCTTCTCAAGATGACAGATTATCTCATATCTTTCCCACAGAAATAAATTAGAAACCAAGAGGTAAAAAGCAAAATTACTAGAATAGATGAAGAACATACCAGGCTTCCAAGCGAGGCTCTACGTAGGAAAAGGCAGGCTTTGCATTCAAAATTAAACCTCTTGACCACTAAAGAAACTGAACACGAACGGAGACAAAATCATCGACCACAAAAATATAATGCACACATTCAGAGTCTACTATAAATCCTTATATTCTACTGAGTTTAAAGAAGACAATACACAATCTAATACATTTCTGGATACATTACAGATACCAGTACGGAGGAACTCGATAAACCTCTGGTGTTATCAGAATTACTAGATGTTATAAAGGCACTTCAAGGCGGGAAAGTAGCAGGCTCTGATGGTTGCCCTGCAGAATTTTATAAGAAATTCTCCGCTCAGCTAGCTCCCCTCCTATTAGCAACATTTACAGAAGCCAGAGACAATCAAACTCTTCCTCAAACTTTTTGCCAAGCATTAATCACAGTTTTTCCGAAACAAAATAAGGACTTATTACAATGTGTTTCATACAGACCAGTTTCACTTTTGAATAATGACGTTAAGATACTCTCAAAAATCATAGCTAGAAGGATGGAGAAGGTGCTCCCTTCGGTAATATCACAAGATCAAACTGGATATATCAAGGGCCGACACTTATCTTCAAATTTTCGATGCCTGTTTAATGTAATATACTCACCACCTAAATCAAACACCCCAGAAAATTTATCATTGGATGCAGAAAAAGCATTTGAAATGATTGGATGGAAATACCTTTTTTTTACATTGGAGAAATTTGGGTTTGGACCGAACATTTGTGCATGGATCAAATTACTGTATACCAATCCAGAAGCTTCTGTTTGTATCAACAACATTTGTTCACACTACTTTAAACTAGAATGTGGTACCAGACAAGGATGCCCCTTGTGATATGGTACTGTATATATCAGACCCACAAAAGTTTGTTCCAGCAGTCTTAACAGCACTCACAGAATTTCAAAAGATCTCTGGTCTCAGAATTAATCTAAATAAAAGTGTACTTTTTCCAGTGAACTCTCAAGCATATAATATTAGATTAGATACCTTACCTTTTATCATTGAAGAACAGTTTAAATACCTCGGGGTAAACATCACAAGTAAACACAAAGCTCTTTATCAACAAAATTTCGACGTCTGCATGGAAAAAAATAAGCAAGACTTGCATAGATGGTCAACCGTTCATCTCACTCTAGCTGGAAGAATTAACACTGTTAAGATGAATATTCTTCCTAAGCTCCTTTTTTTATTTGGAACTCAAAACTTCCACGCATCAAAAGAGTGACCCTACAAAGACAAAAGGCAGAAGGCGGCATGGCTCTACCTAACTTCCAGTTTTATTACTGGGCAGCAAACATACAAGCGATAAAAACCGGGACACAAATAGAAGAACATACACAAGCTTGGTCCGCAATAGAAGTAAAATCCTGCAGTACTTCTTTGTATTCCTTGCTCTGTGCTCCAATAAACACACGTTATCGGCAATACACTAATAACCCAATTGTGCTTCACTCACTCAGAATATGAGCCAATGTAGAAACTATTTTAAGACAGAGAAGCTTCTATCTGTGGCACCTCTGCAAGAGAACCACCTTTTCCAACCTTCACAAACATATGCAGTTTTTAATATCTGGAAAAAAATTTGGGATTAACTTGCTTAGAGATCTTTATATAGACAACGTCTTTGCATCCTATGAACAATTACATTCCAAATTTAACATTCCAGCTACACATTTCTTTCACTATCTTCAAATCATGAACTTTGTTAAACAGAACCTGCCTGATTTTCCTCGTCTTGCACCCTCATCCATGCTGGAAAAAATATTGTTCAATTTCAAGGACTCAAAGACACCATCTCTGCAATATATAAAATCATTTTACAGTCCCTCCCTTATAAAGATCCAAGAGGACACTGGGAAAAAGATCTTTCAATTAATATATCGGAAAAGAAGTGGAAAGTAGCAATGCAGAGAATTCACTTGAGCTCCATATGCGCAAAGCATACAATTATACAACTCAAAATTATATATCGAGCACATCTGTCTCGACTAAAACTCTCCAAAATGTTTCCAGGGCTGTGATGATCCAACCTATGAACGTTGCAACCAAGCCCCAGCCTCGCTGGGTCACATGTTTTGGGCCTGCACCAAATGAACATTATTCTGGACCAAAATCTTTAATTACCTTTCAGACAGCCTCGGTCTCACAATCCCTCCTAACCCATTAACAGCTGTGTTTGGTGGGCTCACAGAGGGGCTTAAAGTGGAGAAAGACAAACAAACTGTGATGGCATTCACTACACTTTTGGCACGCAGACTTATGCTGATAAACTGGAAGAACCCAAACTCTCCTCTTTTAAGTCAGTGGGAAACTGATGTTTTATACTATTTGAAACTGGAAAAAATCAAATACTCAATTAGAGGATCCGTACAGACTTTGTTCAAAACATGGCAGGATCTAATCAGTAATATTTTAAAATAACCTCTTAAAGCACAGAGGAAGCAATTATTTCTGTATTTCTTTTTCTTCTCCATTCATCTCTATTAACTTATCAAACTTATCAATTTAGGTATGTTTACAAGCCTTAAGTTTTACTCCATTTGCCTTGCTCTCTCTCTCAGGGGTGGGGGTCGATTTGTTCTCAGTTCTGCTTTTTGTAAAAACTGATTGATTCAGAATGATTGCAATAAAATTAATAAAATTAAAAAAAAAAAAGATCGAATAGTACATATTTGTGAGTGGCAAAAGTATGTGAACCTTTGCTTCCAGTTTCTGGTGTGACTCCCCTTTGCAGCAATAACTGCAACTAAACGTTACCGGTAACTTTTGCTCATTCCTGCACACCGGCTTGGAGGAATTTTTAGCCCATTTCTCCGTACAGAACAGCTTCAACTCTGGGATGTTGGTGTGTTTCCTCACATGAACTGCTCACTTCAGGTCCTTCCACAACATTTCGATTGGATTAAGGTCAGGACTTTGACTTGGCCATTCCAAAACATTCACTTTATTCTTCTTTAAGAACGACTTGTGTGCTTAGGGTCGTTGTCTTGCTGCATGACCCACCTTCTCTTGAGATTCAGTTCATGGATAGATGTCCTGACATTTTCCTTTAGAATTCTCTGATATAATTTAGAATTCATTGTTCCATCAATGAAGGCAAGCCATCCTGGCCCAGAGGCAGCAAAACAGGCCCAAACCATGATACCACCACCACCACCATGTTTCACAGATAGTATAAGGTTCTTATGCTGGAATGCAGTGTTTTCCTTTCTCCAAACATAACGCTTTTCATTTAAACCAAAAAGTTCTATTTTGGTCTCATCCGTCCACAAAACATTCTTCCAATAGTCTTCTGGTTTGTCCACGTGATCTTTAGCAAACTGCAGACGAGCAGCAATGTTTTTTTTTGGAGAGTAGTGGCTTTTTCCTTGCAACCCTGCCATGCACACCACTGTTGTTCAGTGTTCTCATGATGGGGGACTCATGAACATGAACATTAGCCAATGTGAGAGAGGCCTTCAGTTGGGGTCCTTTGTGACCTCGCCAACTATTACACGTGTGCCTTGCTCTTGGAGTGATCTTTGTTGGTCGACCACTCCTGGTCTTGAATTTCCTCCATTTGTACACAATCTGTCTGACTGTGGATTGGTGGAGTCCAAACTCTTCAGAGATGGTTTTGTCACCTTTAACAGCCTGATGAGCATCAACAACTCTTTTTGTGAGGTCCTCAGAAATCTCCTTTGTTTGTGCCATGATACACTTCCACAGACATGTGTTGTGAAGAGCAGACTTTGATAGATCCTGTTCTTTAAATAACACAGGGTGCCCACTCACACCTGATTGGCATCCCATTGATTAAAAACACCGGACTTGAATTTCACCTTCGAACTAACTGATCATCCGTGAGGTTCACATACTTTAGCCACTCACAAATATGTAATATTCAATCATTTTCCTCAATAAATAAATGACCAAGTATAATATTTTTGTCTCATTTATTTAACTGGTTTCTCTTTATCTACTTTTAGGACTTGAGTGAAAATCTGATGATGTTTTAGGTCATATTTATGCAAAAATATAGAAATTTCTAAGGGTTCACAAACTTTCAAGCACAACTGTGTATGGTACTCTGTGACCGAACTGTCATGATATGCCTGGTGACTTTTTTGTTGTTTTGCCTGTTTTTGAAAGGGACTTTTATTTTGGCAATAAAAGGGTTGTTTATTCCAGTTATATACCAGACCTTGGTGTAGAGTATATCCATATAAAGTAATACATCTATCCAGTGTTTATTAGATTACATCAGACTGTTCTCATATACAGTTCGGTCCATAAATATTTGTACAGAGACAACTTTTTTCTCATTTTGGTTCTATACATTACCACAATGAATTTTAAATGAAACAACTCAGACGCAGTTGAAGTGCAGACTTTCAGCTTTAATTCAGTGGGTTGAACAGAACGATTGCATAAAAATGTGAGGCAACTAAAGCATTTTATGAACACAATCCCTTTATTTCAGGGGCTCAACAGTAATTGGACAATTGACTCAAAGGCTATTTCATGGCAGGTGTGTTCAAGTCCGTCGTTATGTCTTATCAGTTAAGCAGATAAAAGGCCTGGAGTTGATTTGAGGTGCGATGCTTGCATGTGGAAGATTTTGCTGTGAACAGACAACATGCGGTCAAAGGAGCTCTCCATGCAGGTGAAAGAAGCCATCCTTAAGCTGCAAAAACAGAAATTGTTACAATATTACGAGTGGCAAAATCTACAGTTTGGTACATCCTGAGAAAGAAAGCAAGCACTCAGCAACGCAAAAAGATCTGGACGTCCAAGGAAGACAACAATGGTGGATGATCGCAAAATCATTTCCATGGTGAAGAGAAACCCCTTCACAACAGCCAACCAAGTGAACAACACTCTCCAGGGCTTGGTAGGCATATCGATATCCAAGTCTACCATAAAGAGAAGACTGCAGGACAGTAAATACTGAGGGTGCACTGCAAGGTGCAAGTCACTCATAACCCTCAAGAATAGAAAGGCTAGATTGGACTTTGCTAAAGAACATCTAAAAAAGCCAGCACAGTTCTGGAAAAACATTCTTTGGAGAGATGAAACCAAGATCAACCTCTACCAGAATGATGGGGAGAAAAAAGTATGGAGAAGGAAGACGTGGAACAGCTCATTATCTAAAGCATAGCACATCATCTGTAAAACACAGTGGAGGCAGGCAGTGTGATGGCTGCCAGTGGCACTGGGACACTAGTGTCTATTGATGATGTGACACAGGACAGAAGCAGCCGAATGAATTCTGAGGTGTTCAGAGACATACTGTCTGCTCAAATCCAGCTAAATGCAGTCAAATTGATTCATGATACAGATGGACAATGACCCAAAACATACAGCCAAAGCAACCCAGGAGTTTATTAAAGCAAAGAAGTGGAAAATTCTTGAATGTCCAAGTCAGTCACCTGATCTTAACCCAACTGAGCAGGCATTTCACTTGTTGAAGACTAAACTTCGCACAGAAAGGCCCACAAACAAACAGCAACTGAAAGTAAAGGCCTGGCAGAGCATTAAAAAGGAGGAAACCCAGCATCTGGTGATGTCCAGGGGCCTCATGTATAAACGGTGCGTACGCACAGAAATGTTGCGTAAGAACTTTTCCACGTTCAAATCGCGATGTATAAAACCTACACTTGGCGTAAAGCCACGCACTTTTCCACGGTACCTCATGCCTTGTCGACGCAAGTTCTCCGCCGGTTTTGCAAACTGGCGGCACCCAGCGTCAAAGCAATGGTACTGTTCTTGTGTGATTACTCATTATTTTCATGACGCGGCTTTATAAATGCACAGAAACTAACCGCATATTGTTTATTAGTGTAATGCATCTGATTGTAATTAACTCATAACAATATAATGGTCCAGGGAACAGCCATAGTATTCCAAATACCATAACTGCTTTAGCGTTGTTACTCTCACTTCTCCTTCTTCTTCTTCTTCTCCGTCTTCTTTCAGCTCCTCCCGTTAGGAGTTGCCACAGCGGATCATCTTTTTCCATATTACTCTCACTGCACCACTGGAGTATTTATATCACTGTATCTGAGTGTGAATCACAGCAGCAGCTGATCGGAAAGAGAATTATCGGTATACAGCTTTAAGGACACGCTGTCTCAGCCACTGCAAAACGTTTTAAAGCCTTTCCTGTACAGACCTCGCGGTTCAGAAACAGTTTAATCCCAAGAACTTTAAATGCACTCAATCAATTGCACCTTGTAGAACTGTTTGGACTTATAAGTACAATCACCACACTGTAAACTTGCACTACAGTTATAATATCTCACAACCTGAGCCACTTTATAAAGCGCGTATTTACATATGATGACGATATCATTTTTAAGGTGAAATGCAGCAAAATATGTTTGTTAAATTATACAGATAAAACTTTAACTTCATTTAAATAATCTATATTCTTCACTGGGAGTGTCGTGAAGGATAGAATAATTAAACATGTACTAAAAGATATTTCAATGTTCTTTAAACGTTTTGAAGAATCGGCGCTAAGCTTACAGATGGCTTAACGTCTATTACAGAGCTGATTGTGTGGCGATCGGTTACTTGGGGAAAGAAAAGCACTGACTGCAGTGACGGCTACGCCAATATATATTGAATATAAAACAGAAAGAGAAAATAACAACACAGCTAAAAACGCAGCGACAAATTTCGGCAAAAGTTAAATGCTTGTGTCATGAGCACGAGGCTGCTGTGCAGTGTCTGCAACGGACATGGCCATCCACCGTGATAAGCTACCTTACTGACATTGGCGCTAAGGAGCCACCGATTCTTCCTCTGCCCAGTGCCACCACAAGCCTAGAGCCGCCCTGAGTACTGCTGCAATAAATTATTTCATCGAAGTGAAACACATGTTTAATAACGTGCTTTAACTCCTATCATCATGAAAATGACATCACGTATACATCTCAGTATTTTAGTTATTCAGAGAGCTGTAATATCACAAATGTAATGGACTCTGTGTCCAGTTGGAGGAAGAGAGCCGGTTTAAGAAGCAAGTAGTGATTCACACACATAGAGCACATATAGAAGATCAAATACAAAACAAAGCATTTAACGTGCTACTTTAATTACGATGTGATTGGAGAAACTGGTTAATTAAACGATTTTAAGATGAAGTTTATAATGTTCTACTTTAATGACAAAATAAACTACGTGATTAAAGTGGAAATGTCGAGATTGAAGTTGACATTTCGAGCTTTTTCCCCACTGTGTGCCTTTTTTCTCTGTACCTTAATAAACTTTCATATGACACTCAGACAGTGGGCTTACAACTCTTCTTTTCACGGCAACTTTGATATGTGATTTCTTTTTATTTCCGCACTGTGTGATTTTGTGAATGTGAGCTTTCAAGTTTCTCCAACACGCTATGTCACTCGATCAACTTCCTTTTGTTGATTATACCACAGTTTATTTGAACAAATTGTATGTTTTTCCTTTGCCTCCACTTGGTATTCGCTGAAATTCTTATATTTTCCCCGTGCTTTTCCCATTGTCTTTTCACAGAAGGCTGCGCTTAAGGGCAATTTATATTGATTTGCATATTCAAATAGGCGTAATTCTGGGAGGATTTGGGGCATTACATAATGCGTGCACGAAGCGTAGTTTTCACGCTGATCGGGATTTATGTAGCGGAAGAACGTGGAAGTTGGAGTACGCACAGATTCCTGCATCTGGATTTTTCTGTGCGTAAACACATTTCGGCTTTTGTGCTTACGCCATGTTATAGTGCGAGTTCTACGCACGGCGTTATACATGAGGCCCCAGGAGTTCAAGACTTCAGGCTGGCATTGCCAGCAAAGGGTTTTCAACCTAAGTATTAGAAATTAATATTTTATTTCCAGTTATTTAATTTGTCCAATTGCTGTTGAGCCCCTGAAATAAAGAGATTGTGTTAAAAAATATTTTAGTTCCCTCACATTTTTATGCAATTGTTCTGTTCAACCCACTGAATTAAAGCTGAAAGTCTGCACTTCAACTGCATCTGAGTTGTTTCATTTAAAATTCATTGTGGTAATGTACAGAACAAAACTGAGAAAAAAGTTGTCCAAATGTGTATGGACCTAACTGTACATTGAAGCTCGTGTTTGAAATAAAGCAGGTGTCATATCAACTTGTCTCCAGACTTCCGTTAATTGTTATGAGTGCTGCCCTGCATTGAGTTTCTTACCTGAGACACAACAGTGACTTTTGTCACATAAAGCTGCAATGGTGTGCAAATAGGCATGTGACAAAAAGGCAAAATGATTGAGACCATGTAGAAAGATAAGAAAGACAGCCTCCTGAAACATAGTTCAGTATTCAGCTGGGGAAAAGATTCTCTGTTTTAAAAGAACATGAGGATTATTCCATGTTTACATCTCCTCCTCCTGCTTCACCTGCTGCGTGGCTGGTTGTATCCAAGTCCCAGCGCGTGACTCGGTGGGGCTCAGAGTCTAGTGATCGCTACTGCTACCAAGTGCTCCCCTTCCCTTGTGCTGCTGTTGAAGGCCTCACCTTTGCATCCTTCTGGGAGGAATGTCCACAAGGCTGTGCTGCGACGTCTCCAACCAGTTACCCTGATCGTGGGGGATTCAATTGTCAGAAACATCAGAAAAAGTTTTGCTGTTGTCCACTGTTTCTCAAATGTTGATGATATCCTGTAACACCTACCCAGTTTACTCAACAAATATGTATCTGTGCGAAATGTGAAAATTTGGGTGCAACAACATCCGCGACCGGAAGTCTTACATTTTAAAACATTATTGTAACAAGCTTTTTAGCTTCCTCCAATCTTGTGGGAAAACTGTTTTTATCTCTGGTCCAATTCCACCCCATGGATGTTTTAGTCGCACTTTGTGCCTGCAGAAATGGCTCCAGGTGACTTGCTCATCATTAAATTTAGTCTTTATTGACAATTTTTATCTTTTGCGAAATCGTCCTTCATTTTTCAGGAATGACAGAATTCACTCTAATTCCTTCAGTTCTCGAGGTTTAGCAGACAGCATATTTTACTCAATGTTAAACTGTTCTATGAAGTGACTGATCACCCGTGGTTTTGACAGTTTCTCTGATGACCATCCCAGTGATCCCCTGCTTCCTTTACCTTTTGTTTGTTTTACCAGCTCCCGTTACAGCCCCATTAATTCTTGAGGCAATCGGGAGAGCCTCCCTAATATTTCTGTAATAATCAACATTAGATCAAATAAACATTATAATTTAACACACAAAATTAATCTAGCAAAACCTTCTAGCATTCTAACATCAAAATGTAGTTCAAATCATCTTGGAGAAGCTTAACTCTGTACCCTCCATGTCCACCTCGCATGTTATGAGGTTTGCACTATTGAACATTAGTAAGAGTTTCTAGTATGAGTTTTTATATTAGTGATTTTATTTCTAAACATGAGCTACATTTTTTGTTTCTTACTGAATGTTGGCTCTCATCCACTGCCTCAGCTACTCTCACTGAGGCTTCTCCTCCAGATTCTAATTTCTGATTTTCTGATAGACAACACAAGAAAGGGGGTGGAATTCCAACTGTCTTTTCTAATTTGTTCACCGGCACTGATTGCACCTTTGGAGATTTCTCAAGTATTGAATACTTAGCTCTAGTTATCAGAACTCAACAACATGTTCTTGTACTAACAATTTATAGACCCCCAAAGCAGAACTCCAATTTCCGGTCTAAGTTCTCTGAGTTAATTTCAATTGCTCTTGTCAAATATGATCAAATAATTTTACTAGTTAATTTTAAGATGCATATAAATAACTGTTCAGATTCTAAAGCAATGGAATTTATAGATCTCACTGTGAGTTTAGATTTTACCTAACATGTCAAGGATGCGACTCACAACTTTGGAAACACAGTGGACCTTGATGTTTCATCAGTTTTACAGGTTGCAATTTTCTGTGTCTTTTTCAATTTATCTTTCTGTACTCCACTTAAGTGTCCTGAGCTTGGTACAAATTCTTTCTGCAGTATTGACAGTAAAGCGAAGTCTATTGTGAATTATCATCTACCAGATATACTTGATGCGTGCAGTACAAAATATGATTCCCTTGATAATCTCCCAGATAACCTAAATATTGCATTGCTTACATCATTGGATTCTGTTGCTCTTCTAATTACAAGAAAACCCTCACTCAGATGAAATGCACACCACGGTTTTCAGATGACATCTGTGCACTCAAATAGACTTGCAGAAAACTTGAGCACCGCTGGCGTATGACAAAGCAGGAGGGTTTTCATCTTGCCTGGGTAGAAAGTTTTAAAACTTATAAACGAGCACATAAAGCTACTAGGACAGCATATTTCTCTGATCTGATTAACACTAACAGCAATAATCCATGATTTTGGTTTGCTACTGTTATCAAGCTCAAACAGAATGCTCCTGCACATAGCTCTCCATTCAATGCTGATGAATTTCTCAGATTTTTCATAAATAAGATTGACTTGATTAGAGATAAAATCAATGGTCTACATTCCTCTCAGTATGATGGCTACTTGTGGCACTGTAGTTCGGACCTCTTGCAGATTTCACCATTTGAATTAGTTTCCCCTGTGGCTTTGTTCAGTCTGATAACTGCTTCTGTCAGGGCAGAAAACACACCAGAGGTTCTCACCTCAATAGAAGGCTCTAGGAGTCGGAGGACAGGCAAACAGAGTACTTAGCGTTATTTCAATAAACAATAACGCAGACTCAATTTCTCATCTCTCATTTCTTATCATCCTGACCTCGCTCAAGACAGCTCATTCGCTGCTTATTTTGACTCCTTTCCTCATCTGTCCCCTTTCAAGTTCTTATGGAAACCACCAATATTCTCTGTGTTTTGCTATTCACCTTCGTTTTCCTCTTCACCTTTTGCTCCACTTATTTTCTGGCCAGCCTTCAACTTGCAGGTGTCCCCCTCTCTCTGATCTCGGGTGGTCTCTCTCTGTCGTTCTCCCTGTTCTCTGTCTGATAAGATATTGGTGGTTTCACGCTAAGCTTTAATTAAAAAAGAAATGTGGCATGGGCCTTTATTTAACTATTTGCTTGGCATACCTGATTTATGTTAACGCTTACACTAAGTTTAATATATCTACTTATGCTAATACATGAATATAATAACTTTTTATTTTCCATACTTTCAAATCAACAACCTGCATATTAGACCCTGTTTTAATTGCTCCTAGTTCTAATATCATCAATAAGTCACTATCCATTGGCTCTGTGCCATCCGCTTTTAAAACTGCTATTATTAATCCTTTGCTTAGAAAGCCTAGCTTGGATCCCATGATTCTGAATAACTATCGAACAATTTCCAATCTTTCTTTTATGTCTAAATTACTTGAAAGGACTGTCGCTGATCAACTTAATGTCCACTTGTCTGACAATAATATTTTTGACAAATTTCAATCTGGCTTTTGGTCCCATTCTTCTACAAAATCAAGAATAAAAACTGACCTTTACTCCCTTCATTACAATGTACCTTAGAATCCAATTAGGTCTTTTGTCTTTGAAATGTTCCTTTTATTCCTTTGTTGACATACCTTAACTTTTAATATTTTAATGTTATTTAATTCCAATTTTATTACTTATTATGGTTTTAATATTGATGTTTTATTTTAATTTCTGTTTTATTTGCTTATTTTATATCATATCTCATGTATTCTTCTAATTTGTACAGTGCATTGAGACCATGCTGCATGGTGATTTTGTACTTTAAATAAAGTTGATTGATTGATTGACTGACTGTTCACAATACAGCAACTGTCAACGTTCATGTCAGGGGAAATGCGGATGTTGCTAAGACTTGCACTGTGGTGGCCTGCTATAACACAAATGAAGGCCTCAGTCGTGCAGATCAGGCGCTGATATTACACTTTCTCAAACTCAGGCAACAGAAAAAATAATACAAGAAAAATGTACAGAGAAACAAACACTTCTACTGTCATGACTGCAGCATCATCCTTTGTGTTGGTGACTCTTTTGAAAACTTGTCACACAAAGTACACATACTAAATCTGCATCAATACAATATGTTATGTTCATGTCTCTTTTACACATAATAACATCATTTCTTGTTGAAAAAATGTGACTGTTGAAGTAAACAACACTAAGGGGGCTACAAATAGAAAAAACTTAGAAATGAGGTAGAGATAACAAACATACGTTTTCCTGAAGCAGTAATGAAGACTAAGTAAATCATTGATCACCCATATAAAAGCAGACTTTGTGCTGTGATGTGCCATAAGTCCTAAATCTACCCAACTTTGTGGAGCACAAATCAAAAAAGGTTATTCTTTAGGATTAAAACTCACTAGTGAGACCACATCTGGAGAACTTAATTAGGGTTTGGTCTTCAGGATACAAAAAAGACAAAGCAGTGCAAAATTCCAGAGAAGAGTTAAATGGTGCGACTCAAACCACCTACACCTGAACACCAGCAAGACTAAGGAGCTGGAGGTGGATTTTAGGAGGATCAGGCCCCTCATGGACCCTGTGATCATCAGAGGTGACTGTCCAGAGGGTGCAGACCTATAAATACCTGGGAGTGCAACTGAATGATAAATTGGACTAGACTGCCAATACTGATGTTCTGTGCAAGAGAGGACAGACCCGACTATACTTCATTAGAAGGCTGGCGTCCTTCAACATCTACAATAAGATGCTGCAGATGTTCTACCAGACGGTTGTGGCGAGCACCTCTTCTTCGCGGTGGTGTGCTGGGGAGGCAGCATAAAGAAGAAGGACGCCTCACGCCTGGACAAACTGGTGAGGAAGGCAGGCTCTATTGTAGGCACAGAGCTGGACAGTTTGACATCTGTGGCAGAGCGACGGGCGCTGAGCAGACTCCTGTCAATCATGGAGAATCCACTGCATCCACTGAACAGGATCATCTCCAGCCAGAGGAGCAGCTTCAGTGACAGACTGCTGTCACCGTCCTGCTCCACTGACAGACTGAGGAGACCCCACACTATGCAACTCTTCAATTTCTCAATTCCACCCCTTGCTTGGGTAAACGTTAACATTACACAAGATTATAGACTGTTATACCTGCCTCACACTCTCCACCTTGCATTTTTAACTTGCACTGCGCTTTTATTGCTCTTAAATTAATTAATATTGTTTTTATCAGTGTGCTGCTACTGGAGTATGTAAATTTCCCCTTGGGGATTAATGAAGTATCTATCTATCTATCTATCTATCTATCTATCTATCTATCTATCTATCTATCTATCTATCTATCTATCTATCTATCTATCTATCTATCTATCTATCTATCTATCTATCTATTGTGAGACATGCCCAAACACCGCCAGACATACACCGCATCTTTATAAAAAACAAACGTTTTATTTTCTCCAACAAACACAGTTCCACACAGCACACTGTGCTCCAAACAGCAAACACCACTCCTCCGGGCTTTCTCTTTCTGTACCTGGACCGCCTTTCCTCTCTCCACGGGAGCCTTGTCCTGCTCCCACTCCCGTCTCTAGCTCCCAGACTGTAGGAAGGTGGGCCCTTTTATTCTCACCCAGATGTGCTCCAGGTGCTCCCTCTGACGACACTTCCTGGTGTGGCGGAAGTGTCAGGAGAGCACACGGAAGCACTCTGGGCGTCCCTGGAGGGATCCTCCTCCATCTTCCCGGGTGTGGTGGAAGTAAATCAGTCCCGGGGCGGTTGCCCCCTCGTGGCCCGGAGGCCACATACGTGCCACCTCCTGGTCCTTACAGGAGTCCCGGCCAGGTCGCAGCCCCAGTGACTCGCCACACTATCTATCTATCTATCTATCTATCTATCTATCTATCTATCTATCTATCTATCTATCTATCTATCTATCTATCTATCTATCTATCTATCTATCTATCTATCTATCTATCTTTCTTTCTTTCTGACCATAAAGCAGTATTTTTCACTGTCTCACTGCCTTTCCCTCCTCTTACCTGTAAACGACAAATTTCTTACAGAAACCTTAAAAATATCTGTCCCTCTATCCTTTCTGGATCCATTTCTGATCTTTTACTGTCTGCACCTATTCCGTCAACACTAGATAGTCTTGTTGACCACTATAACTCAGCTCTTCATTCAGCATTAGATAAAACAGCTCCTTTAAAACATAAGGAGGTTTCCTTTAAACGTTCAGCTCCTTGGTATAACTCAGCATTGCGATCTATGAAAGCAGCTGGCCGGCGCCTTGAGAGAATGTCACGTAAGACTGGCCTCACGTGCACATCCAGGCTTTCTCTGACCACCAAAGAGCTTACAGAGAAGCACTAACTGCTGCTAAGAACACCCACTATGGCAGAATAATAGAAAGTGGCCACAATAACCCAAGGGTTTTGTTTTCTGTAGTTATTAAACTACTCGAACCTGCATCTGGCCCAACTACCTCTTCTACTGAAGTCTGTGAGGATTTCCTCCACTTTTTCCGTAACAAAATTAAAGATCTAAATAATTCAACTAACATAAATACATCATCTGTTTATATCTCTCACTGTTTTCCCACTCCATCCAGCTCCTTCTCTAAGTTCTCATCAGTCATACCTGCTTTGTAAGATGAGGCTGACTACTTGTATACTGGACCCCATCCCCAGCACACTACTTAAATCCTGCCTTCATGCCATAATCCCGACTGTTACAACAATAATAAACTCATCCCTTGACACTGGCTCTGTGCGCTCACTTTTAAAATCGCTTCTGTAACCCCAATGTTAAAAAGTCTGGTCTTGATGCTGACAATCTTAACAATTTCCGGCCTATTTTCCCACTTACCTTTCCTGTCAAAAGTTCTTGAGCGTGTTGTAGCCTCCCAGCTCACCAATTACTTAACCACTAATAATTTGATGGAACCCTTTCAGTCTGGTTTCAGGGTGCAGCACAGCTGTGAAACTGCTCTGCTACGGGTAACCAATGATTTGCTTATGGCAGCAGACTCTGGACAAACCAGCATATTAATTCTGTTAGACCTCAGTGCAGCATTTGACACTGTCAGACATGACATTCTACTGTCCAGAATGGAGAACATGCTGGGTATCTCTGGCACTGCCCTCCAGTGGTTCAAGTCCTATCTGACTGATAGGCAAGAGTTTGTTAGTCTTGGCAACAGCAGATCCAGCTCAGCGCCAGTCACACAAGGAGTTCCTCAGGGCTCTGTCCTCGCCCTCTTCTCTTCTGTATTTATATGCTTCCCCTTGGCCATATTATTCGTAGCTATGGACTGGGCTATCATTTTTATGCAGATGATACTCAACTCTACTTCAATGTTAAAAGTGGAACTTCATCAGAGCTTTCTCAGCTCACAACCTGCCTTAGTGAAATTAAAACCTGGATGGAGCAGAACTCTTTAAAATTAAATTGCAACAAAACTGAACTCCTGCAAATTGGGACTAAAATGCAACTTAATAAAATGAGCTCCTTCCCAGTCCATCTTGGTGGTGATCTCATCAGACCTGCCTCTACTGCAAAGAATCTTGGTGTCATTTTTGATTCCTCCCTTTCTTATTCCCCCACATAAATCACATTAAGAAACTTTCTTACTTTCACCTCCGTAACATATCCGTGTTCCTCCTTCCTCTCCTTTTCTAATGCTGAGAAACTTGTCCATGCTTTTATCACATCCGCATGATTATTGTAACTCGCTGCTGGCAGGTGCCCTTCTAATCTTATATCACAGCTCCAGCTTATTCAAAACTCAGCTGCAAGAGTCCTTACTCGAACCAGCAGCAGCGAGCACATCACACCCATCCTGCTCCATCTTCACTGGCTCCCTGTGTCTTACAGAATCGAATATAAAATCCTACTAATAACCTACAAAGCCTTAAATAACCTCACCAAACTACATCAGTGACCTTCTCCATCACTATGTGCCTGCCGCCACTAAGGTCCTCTGATTCTGGCAATCTTGTTGTGCCCCCCCACTAATCTACACTCCATGGGTGACAGGGCCTTCAGCTGTATAGCGAGTGCCCAGACTCTGGAATGACCTACCGAAATTAATCAGGTCAGCTGACTCCATGAATTCTTTTAAAAAACAACTCAAAACTCATCTGTTCAGGAAGGCTTTTAGCTCTACTTGACTTCATTCCCCTTCTCTCAGTTTACCTCTCTGTCAAGATGCTCATGTA